>NW_024467581.1:622870-625904 GCF_000804445.1 Metarhizium album ARSEF 1941 | reverse complement strand
CCCCCCCTCTTTTCCTCCCAAACTGTGGACCAGCTTCACAGTCCTCTTGGTCTGTTGCTCTTCGCTTATCACTGACTGCCGGCCGACATCTCCGCACATACCGACGAGCTCTCCGGCCACCACTCGTCACGAACCCATTTTGTCGATCAGGAGATAGCTCCCACCCTCGAAGCTATACCCACGAACCTGTCCTTGCGGCCACCACCCGCGGTCCTATCAACCCCATCAACCGGCGCCTCCCTTGTCGCTTCCCACCCTTATCCTCGTCTACCTACACACTGCAGAACTTATCAAGTTGCCATGGCGTCGGCCTCGTTCCGCGATTCTTTAAACTCCCTAGGCTGGAGCCGACGACAAGATGAGCCCGTTAGCACAGCTCCACAGACAGGCTTGCTAGCTTCCATCAGAAACCTCAACCCATTCCAGGGCCGTAGTTATGTACGGCTTCCTACTACAGAGGGCCCAGGCGCTCCTCTACCGGCGCCAACTCGGCGAGAGGAAGAAGAGGGCTGGTTTGTTCGTGAGTCACCCAAAGTCACCGCCCAGTGGTCTATGTCAGCTTGACGACATGGAACAGCATGAAGACGCGGCACCCCTGCAGCGGGACATGTGCATTCGCATGTTTTAGGCATGCTTTAGGCTCTGCATGTGACGCAGATGTTGCACCTCGTGGGCGACAAGGCTAACATGGGGTTGCAGTGAGCAGATGGGACAGACTGCTGGTCTTTGCGGCTTGCAACATTGCTGCTCTAGCCTGCTTTGCCATATGCTTCACCTTATTCCCGATAATGGCAACCAGGCCACGGAAGTTTGTGATTCTGTAAGTGCGACTTTTGCATGCGATTTTGGGCCTCGCAGCCCCCCCATCCCCCCTCCTCTGCGTTCTAGAGTTGTATAACCTTCCACACCCATCTAAAGGCCTACGGGCCGACAAGTGAATCAGGATGGCCCCAAGATTTCTGTCACCGGGAAGCTGATCTGCCGTGTCGCAGGTCGCCTCACCCCCGTTGACCTTGGCGGCTCGAGTGGTGACCTTGGCCCTAGTTTGAAACCTCCCAGATGGTGGCGACGATTCACAGGCTATATTCCAAGTGGCTAACATTTCGGTGACAGATGGACAGTTGGATCCGTACTCTTCCTAGCCTCGTTCGCAGCGGTCATGGGCCCAATGAATTATCTCCATCACCTTCTCTCTGCGCCCCGACTGCCGTTTACTGCGGCTTATTTTGGCTCCATTGCCATGACACTTGTGTTCTCACTCAAGGTAAGTGTGTGGCGACGTGTGGGAACAACAGTTTGCAAACGACGCCATGTCTGACGCGGTTGCAGCTACATAGCACAATCTTGACGCTCTTGTCAGCGATTGTACAACTGGCCTGTCTGGTGTGGTATCTAATAAGCTACTTTCCCATGGGCTCAACTGGTCTTCGTTTAGCCGCATCGTATGGCACTAGGCAAGCAACATCATGGATGTCAGGATAGAGACGAAGGCGAGGGGAGCGAGTGAGTGAGGGTCTGAAGAGACGAGAGGGCAATGCGTGCACGCGCATCGTATCGGAGAGGGAGACGGCAAAGAAAGGGGGGAGAGGTAGAAACGGGTAAAGAGGCGTATGGGGCGACGTCATTTCTTTCGTGACGACAATCTGCAGAGCGACTGTCGAAATGCGTATTATACACTTATCTTGACGCACATATGTACGAATAGTCCGGAGAAGTGAAAGGAGCAGCAGCGTTTCCCCTAGCCACACCCGCGTCACGCAGGTATCGTATCTCTCACACACTCTCTCTCTCTCGCTTCTCTCACACGACGAGGCCGTCACGTAGACTACCAAGGTAACTATAAAGTACCAGGCAGTCCGGGGGAGAGAAGCAGCACGCCATCATCTGACCTATTTTTGGAAAGTCGGCGTGACAGACCCCCGCCGAGGGGGGGGGGGAGGAATGTCACCGTCACGCACTGGTGGTTCACTGGTGGTTCACTGGTGGTTGCGCCGTACGGCCTGCACACGCACACCGACACAACACAAGGACCAGCGCCCGTCGCAGTCGCAGTCGCAGTCGCAGTCGCAGTCGCAGTCGCAGTCGCAGTCGCAGTCGCAGGCAGAGGAGGAATGTACGTGCCCCATGAAAAAAGGAGGCCCCCTCGCCCGCGCCTGCGCCGCTGTTTCTCATGACGTCCTCTTTTTCTTTCTCGCCTTCTCTCTCATATCTCTCTCTCCCTGTCTGTGAGTGAGTGAGTGAGTGAGTGAGCGAGTGTGTGCGCGTGTGTTGTTGGTTTCCCCAGCGGTCGATCGGTCGGTCGTCTTTGCCTGCACAAACGGGTGGCGGGCCGTGGTGGAAGGGGCCACGCGTTTGTGGTGTCCGGGGGATGCAGGCTGTCGGGGCCGGGGGCGGGCGAGGCGGTGCGCTGCGATGCGATGCGATGCGATGCGATGCGATGCGGATGGATGCTGTGCGGGAGGGGAGGTTCGGCTGCTGCTGCTGCTGCTGCCATGTTGCGTGCGCTCAGCACGCAGGCGAGCGGAGGTGTTGATTGGTGGCTGGGAGCTGGAAGGGAAGGAAGGTGGGGGAGGGGCTGTACGGCGCACGGCTGAGGCTTTGCGGGCTGCCTCTCTCCTGCGGGTTGTGTGCGTGTGCGTGTGCGTGTTTTCTGCCTCGGCCATCAGGCAGGCGGGCGCGCTGGTCGGCCTTGACTTGACTGGCGGGCTCGTTCGGGAGGGGAGCTGGCAGCCCAGCCCGGGCAGGGCAGGCACTTGCATTCCTGACATGTCGGGTCGTGCCCCGGGACAGAGGTGTCCGATCCGAGGCGTCATGAGGCCAACCTGTTGATCTGGTCACCACCCACCGGGATGGGATTGGGGAGTTCATGTGACGGGGGACGTGATGGCCGTCATGGCCGTGACGGACATTTGTGGTGATGCATGCCCACTTCACTGCGCTCGCCGCTCGCGATGCGAAACGGGTGGTGCCCAAGTTGATGTGTTCTGAAACGTGCCTCTACCGGTTTTTTTTTTTTTTTTTTTTTTTGCCTTTT
>NW_024467581.1:559729-622479 GCF_000804445.1 Metarhizium album ARSEF 1941 | reverse complement strand
TTTTTTTTTTTTTTTTTTGTACCGTTAGGTAATCATGCCCCCCCACCCACGAGGTCACATGTCGCTCGCGATAGTGTCGAGGCTCTGAAGCTGCACATCTACTTCTCAAGGCATGGCATGGCGTCTGGAGAGCCGCGATTACTCGCCCCTCGCTTTTCGCCGTTTTGTCGGAGATGGAACACGTACTTCTCACCGCTGCAGTCCCTCCAGCGCCAGTACAACCGCATCTCGCAACAGTATCTACAGGACACGGCCAGAGTCCACGACGGTTTCACTGTTCGTTCTCTCGAGGTGTCTTGGTCCCGACTGTTGTAGCTGCCGCGTTTTGACTGGCGTCGTTGCATAGTATTGTCTTGATAGCTGCCATCCATCCATCTGTGTGTCCATCCGTCTGTCCATCCTTCTATCCATCTTCCCGCATGCTTCCGTCACGACATATCCCGTCCATCGCCTTCCCCTTCGCGACGCCACACCACGCACGCAGAGCCGCGGGAAATAAAAGGGTCTGACTACAGACATGGACGTAAAATACCTAAGCCTCCACCCCTAAAACGTCAATTGGTAGCGCCTTCAGCCACTCCCAGTGAACATCGCATATGTGCTGATTGATCAGTCTGATGTTGTGGACAGGTTTGTACACCTCTCGGGGGCCACCTGCATCTCCGATTGCAGTATTATACAAAATGAATACAAGACTGCTGACCGGGCGGCCACCTGCAGGTACCACCTTTCTCTAAAAGCAACGATGCCTAAGAGAAGTTTCGGCGCTCGAAGCTCGTGACAGCTTCGTCGATTTGACGCGGCCAAGGGCTTATCCAGAAGAGCGACTGGGCTCTTTGCCAAATGGCCAGGTTCAAGCACCCTTCCCTTGAATTCACTGTAGTCGTCTCGATTCCGAATGCAACCCCCCCTCCGTGACCGGTACGTCTGTGACGTCGAAAACTGCTCTCGAAAGTTTCCTGAATATGCTACGAGAGCACCTATCCACTTCTCTGAGGTTGAGGGAGACGGTAAGAAGTCATCGTGTGGAGGCTGAAAGGATATGTTGAAAACTATCTTAGGATCAGCTTGAGGAGTCTGACAGGCGGCTCGTAGTCTGCGTTGAGCACTGAGTACACTTTTGTAGCTAAGAATAATGTAATAGAAACGTACCAGGGGTGACACGTCGTCAGTTGGCTGCTTATCGGGCTGTAGCATTCAAAGCCAACTGCCAACGGCAAGACATGGTGATTCACCTCTGCATTGAACACGCCGTCACACGCCACAACATCATTAATAGACTTGTATGTAGCCTTGTAGAATTCATCGATCAACATGTAGCTTCGTACAATGTACGCGCAACACTTTTGTCCGGATGAGGCATGTCCTTTGCGATTTCAGATTCTTCTGTGACATAGTTGATGTTTACGTCTGAAATTCCAGGAGGCCAGTAGTAGGTTGGTTTTGCTTGAGCTGCTGCTACGAGAGAGTCCCTGGCGTTGCTCGAGACAACTCCTGGCCCGCCCACGATGTTGTTGATGGCAGAAAGAAGCTCGTCAAGTGGGTCCGGCCGATCGGCAAGACTTTCAATGTGAAAAAAATTCAAACTGCTGTTGGTATCGAGTAGACACTTTTGGGGGCTCTTGACGCCGCACGGCATTCTGAGCTTTGAGGAGCATCATCGATTTCTTCATCTGTCAAGTCCCCTGAGGGTGAGGCGGCGAAGTCGGGCATCGGAGTAGAAGCACTGTTTAGTTTCGGCTTCAAGAAAATATACGGAGTACGTAAGCAAGGGAGCTGGGGGAAGTGGGGTGGGGCGGACGGGGGCGGGGGATTGTCCAATATGGGGCCACCAGGACACTGACGAAAAGCGCGTATCAACCCACAACGCGTGCATGACAATAACCCATGCTTTGATACATCTTTGAGATGCAGTTACTACTGCTGTAGTGTCTAAGGTGACTTGTAAGAATTACGATACAACATAATATAATACAATCCATCTAGTATATAATATTGCAGTGTAATGGGCCACAGCGCCTTGTCGGATACTCTTCGGATGCACGTTAGAGGTAGAGCGTATATAGCCGCACGCTAATTCACTTAAGAGTCAATACAGGCAAGCTACGTTGCCTGGAAATGAAATCGTATCTGGGTCTACGGACGATAGTAATATAGGCTTACTTGAGAAGTGGTCTATCACCCGAGGACTTCGAGCTGAACAGAGAGCGCCGTCTTGGCTGGTGAGTCACATGGCTGCCGCGATTTCGATTCACTCCGTACGTAGTTAGTTACTGCCTGCCCACGGACCCGGCCTGTTGACTCATCCGCAGCTTGAAACACGGCCGAAACGTACGACTGCCAGCACGTGACATCAAATAGGCCCGCAGGGTGGAAGGATCGATGGTCGATGGCGCTGCAGAATGAATGGTTGGTCGAACACGTAATAAGTACGGCGAAGAGACGACGACTGCGCCCCAATCCCAGGCTAAAGCCGCCAGGCTCGTTTAAAGTATCCAAGTAAGCAGTCAGTCGGGCAGCCGGGGAGAAAACAGGGAGGATGTACGGGATACTTGGGGATTTTGACGGGCAAGGAGGGCAGAAACGGTATTCGCTAGTTCCGAGGCATGTGCCGCAGTAACCCTCAGGGTCACCTCAAGTGCCATGGACAGTTTGCATGTTGACGATTGACGATTGACGATTGACGCAGCCATGCACCGTCAGCCGCGGGAGGCATGAGACATCTGGACGGACGTCTGGACAGCCGACGACATGTTTACAGGGCGCAAGGTCTCCAGACTGCGGCGCCATTGTGCGGAGACGCGCAGGCGAAGCCAAGGAAGGTAGCGGTGATTCCATTCAAAACATCCGCACGGAGTACTCGGTCGGTATTTGCTGGAGGGATGGGATCGGACGGGACGGGACTGATAGTTGATTGATTGATTGATGAGGGGACCGGGACCACAGCCACGGAGAACAGGCCGAGAGAGACGAGGGAGAAATAAAACATGTCTGGTTTGTCTTTGGGAGCAGGTCATGCAGCATTGCCATGTCTTGCTCAATGCTATCTAGCGCATCGCATGCATACATGATACATGTTGAACTCGGCAGAGGGAGGGCTGTTTGGCGGGCAGCCGGGAGAAGAAGCACTCGCTTGTCCTTGGTAATTCGGTAATTCTCTCGAGCCCGTGACGAGTACCACAGGGCACAGGGCACAGGGCACACAGGCACACACTGTACGTGGTCATTGCGAGCCCATGTAGTTACTCCGTACGCACTTGCGTACTCGAGTCCGTACGTAAGTACGTAAGAACGTTACGTGCATACATGAATGATGCATGCTGCACCAGGAGAGCTTTCAAGTTGTGGTCGCATGGCCGCCTTTTCCACCTCGCCGTGCTGACCCGAACGCTCTCGTCTCCACCCCACGGCGGAGGGAAAAAAAACAAAATGACTCGACATGTCTGTCTGCAGCATGCCGACTGATCTCGTTGCACGTCCATCAGCTTGGTCGCAGCGAGGGACCGATATCGAACCTCACAAGTCGGGTCAGCTGGCTTCAGCCAGGTATAACCGCTCGCTGGTGTTGGAGTTCCACGCCGGGCAGCCGCGGATGGCTCGAGTCGCTTGACAGGCTTGCGAATACTGGCTGCCTGTGCGAAATATGATATATCCATGACTGCAGAGACATCCGGAGCACTACGTAGTATGGAAACTTTAAGCATGACTGTGCTCCAGTGGATGGCGGCGGCGCGGAGTCAAAGTCCACCGAGGAGTCAGCCAATATATTACGTGGTTGCCCACTGCGTCCTAAGGAACTCAACTCGATGCATCTTGTCTTGAGTGCGTCCTGTAACCTGTTGTCGACAGGCCTGCACATGGCCAAATGTAGAAAAACCGTGGCCTCTCTGCCCAAGAGGAAGAAGAAAAAAATAACTAAAAAAAAATGCCATTACCACTCCGTACAGACAGTCATAACAATGTGTGACCACTCAGGGCTCGTCCCCATTGGCCCCATCCCCCCTTTCTCATGTGAGAGAACTTTGGGGAGAGCAGGCACGGAGCACGTACCCAACCAAAAAGGTATCTCTGAGTTTCTACGTACCTGGGAACCTAGGTACTTACTAAGAAGTAGGCAGGCTAGACGACTGCATTATGGAGCACAGAGGACCGAGAACGCAGAACACCTGCAGAACGCAAAACGCAGAACGCAGAAACAGAACGCGGCGCTAGACCTAGACTTGATCCCTCGGAAGCCGCAGCCGCAGCCAGGCCTTCGGTTGCACAAAAGGTGGCACGGCAAGTTGGAAGAGGAGGGGGCGCATGTCTTACTAGTTACCAAGTACGGATACTTGAGTACTTAAATAGTTGCCTCGTGAGTCGTGAGCTGCGCTCGTGGTGCCCTCCCTGCGGGCGAGCAGGCGTGGAGAGCAAGCAAACGGGCCAGATTGCAAAACGACGCGGTGATATCACCGAGTGTGTGGTTATTAGGTACTTTATGCACGAGTACGGCGTTCCAGACATATGCAACGGCTATTATTCAGACGCTGAATGTTGGCCCCCGCGCAGCATCCAGCATCCTTTTCCGTGCGACTTCCAATGTTTGATTTTTATTAGTCCGTCGTCGCCTTGGGACCACTTGGAACTGGCGCTGGTGGACCTCGTCAAACTATGTGCGCGGCGTGTGCGTGTGCGTGTGCGTGTGTACTGACTGTACTGTACCTTTGGGCCGACGGCCAGGCCAAAAAAAAAAATTTATTATTGTCGACGGGTCGGTTTCTTTGCGCACACTTCAGCACTTGACCTTGAGCGCACGCAAAAAATAACCTCCGGCTCCCCTTTGCCCTGCCCGCTGCCCCGGTTCTCTTCCTCGCTCACGTCCACCTGGTCTGCTTGTGTGCGAGCCAGAAACCTCTTGTGTGTCTCCCATCCCATTCCAACATACCACAAACATTCACCTCGCACGGCCAATTCTATCCGGCTTTGACGCTGCAGCTGGCTGACTGTGGTCGCTTTCTGAGCCCTGAGAGTCTGGATTCCGACTGACAAGGTTAGTTTTGTTCTTCATTCGGTTTTCAATCTTTTCCCCCCCGAGGGTGGCTGCCCTTGGTTTGCACCAGACATGAGAGAGCATGGACCCTTCCCTGCTACTTTTTCTCTCGCACTGGTCCTGCCTGATCTGATCGTCGTTTCGTCGTGTGCCTTTTTTCCCCCCCCCCCCCCCCCTTCTTCTCTACCGTTATTGCCCATAGGCCACCACGACGGCTGGCGCCTTCGACTACGTCGAGCAACCGCACGGGCTTGGGCTCTTTGTTTCTCCTCGCACAAGCTACTACTACGCCCTAATTACTAGTCGAATAGCGTTACTGACAAAGGAGCCTTTTTTTTTCTCAGTCGCTGTTCTCTTTCTCCCTGGCCCTCGCCTGCAACTCGACCTGCTCCTCTGAAGCCGAGTCCGGTGCTGCAATATCTGCGTCCTTCCTTCAGGGTTGCCACTTGGCCATTTTCCCCGTCATTCTCCTTACTCTAGCGCTGACGGCTTTGCCCATTGCCTGCACTGCCATCAGTTCCAGTCAGACTAAGGCGAAATTTCCCGCTTCGGTTTACTTGGTCACCTTTGTCTGTGCCTCTGTCAGTTTGATCGACGACTCCGGTCGAAACAGGAGTCCAATCTGGCATCCGCGGGCGGGCGACACCCCGATCGAATTTTATTGCCTTTCGCTTGATCCTCTCGTACGGCAGCCTCGTCGTCGGACCTCGGGCTACAGGAGTTCTTGCCGCTCGGAAATCAAAGCAAAAGAATTTTGAAAAAAAAAAGGCCGGGGGAGACCACCTGATAAAGGCGTTCACTACGGACCCAACCTCAACCGGTTGTTCATAAGACGGACAATTGGCGACCTTCATCCTCGACCGAGTCCTTCGAAACGACAGGGACATAGATTGCATAGCCTGCGGATCGGCGGCTGCTTCTTCCATCACTGCACAGAGTCTCGTGGAGTCTCTGACGACTTCTCTGCCCGCTTTTGCAGCAGACGTTCTTGCTTCACCCCGGCTGGGGAGCGTGGCCACGGCACTTCGCCAGAGGCAACACGAGATTTCTTTTTCCTCGTGTTGTTACCGGGCTTTCTGAAGTCAGCATTGATTTTGATTTTTTGCCGTAGCCGAATCCAAGTTCAGCGAGATGGCGGCTTCCTCGACATTTTCTTACGCGCAAGCGGCGAAGGGACAGAGCGCGTCCGGCTCTACGGCTTTACCAAACGTTGCGTCCCAACCTCAAAGTACTGCGCCTCCCACTACGTCCGATGACTCTGCCGAGCCTTCGGGCGTTTCCCGCCCCCTCGTGGCGGCTGAGAAGCAAGATGTTGACAGTAATATTGGTTCCGAGAGCGATCTGCGCTCCGAGACGACTAACGACCGACGCTCTGAGTTGAGACGAGATGACGATTCCGGGAGACTGGACCGGCCCTGGAGGAGGACAGACAAGGGCACGAGATCCTCGAGCACAGCTACAGGGTCTGTCGACGAGCACGAGTCAAGGAAACCTCGCAAGGCTAAGAAGTCCAAGGCCTCCCCAGATAAACAAGAGAATGATCAGCTATCAGCAGCCGACAAGGATAAAGAGGCGGCACCGCAGACTGAAAAGGTCGAGTTATCTGAGGCACCCATTCCTTCGGTCAATATCTGGGTCCAGCGAAAGGAGCAGCACTCCAAAGCCAAGCCAACCCCCTCCGAGGCCACGCTCAATGGTGCTTCTAGCCATAATGGCGAGGTAAAAAGGCCCGCCAGGGACCCCGTTTCTACAAATACCGCAAAAGAAAATTCACCTGTCAATGGCGCCAAGTCAAATCGTAAGAATGGCGACGCTACTCGTTCCGACCGAAATGGTAGCCGGGGGTCCCGGTTAGCCGAAACCACCAAGACTGAGCTGCCTCCGCCTGTGGAAGATGCTGCTTCCTGGCCTACGCCCGAGACTGCGATCAAGGAGGAGCAGAGGAGGCCTGCTGCCGCCAAGCCTGTTCCTCTACAAGAAAAGGAACCTCAAGAAGATCCATCCCATACCAAGCGAAACAAGGAAAAGTGGGTTGCTTATGATTACGTACCGACGGTCAACTTCGAGACCCAGCTGCCGCAGATGCGCGGCTCCAAGCCTCGTGGCGGTGCCCGCAGCGCCAACAATGGCCGAACTGCCCCTAATGGTGCCCATTCCGGCGACAAGGCCTCTGCCTATGCCGCTCCGAGCAAGCCCGCCGAGTCCAAGGACCGGGCCAAGGACAATACTGCCGGTACCACCAAGAGTGCACTGGTTCCTCCGGCCCCCAAGCGACCTTCAGTAGACGTCGGCACTGCTGCTAAGGAGCAGAAGAAGACGACTGCCCAATCAGGTAACGACAAGGCAAAGGACGGCACCGCAACACTGTCATCTGTAAGTTTGACCATGGTTTACCTCGGATACGATTTCACATCGCGCCCCAGACCGACACGCTGCAAGGCTCTGTCAACTGACTTCTTGACCAGCAGAACACTAGTAACAACCGCTCTGAAGGCAGAGCTGAAAGAGGGCGGGGAGGCTATCGCGGTCGGGGTGCCCATCACGCCGTCAATTCTCACTCGCAACACCAACACACCGGTGCCAACAACTTTTCGAACAACGGATCAGTGCCCGGAAGACCCCAGGGTCCTTACAGCCCTCCACTACGACAGGGTCCCCATGGCCAAGGCTACATGCCTCCTCCTCAGCGAGGTGGAAGAGGCCGCAATGGGGCTGGTAATAACTTCCACCGCATGTCTCTTCCCAACGGTACTCCCCGTATCACTCCCATTCAGACTCAATTTGGCGCTTATGAGTATCCCATGCCGCTGTCCGCCTTGCCGTATCAACAGCCTCCCATGTGGGACAGCATGATGATGGCTGTGCTGAAGAATCAGATCGAGTACTATTTTTCGATTGAAAACTTGTGCAAGGACATGTATTTGCGAAAGCGCATGGACTCGCAAGGCTTTGTTAATCTGCCTTTCATTGCCGCCTTCAAGCGTATTCGGGAACTTACCTCGGATGTGGCATTAATTCGAGCCGTATGCGAAACATCTTCGGACCTCGACTTTGTGGTTGGCGATGATGATATCGAGCGCCTGCGCCGTCGTCACGGCTGGCAGAACTTCATCCTGCCGTTGGAAGACCGTGACGAGTTCGCCCGCAACCCAGGCCCGGCACAGGTAACCTTCAAGAACCGCCCGTACACCTACATCCCGCAATATAACGGTGCTATGCCCATGACTTTCGGAATGGCTCCCTCGATGGGCTTCCCCGCGCAGGGTGATGCTACATTCCAACAATTTGCAGAAGGCGCACCTTCTGGTCAGTCTGTCAATGGACTTGCCAACGGCAACGGCCACTCCCATGGTACCAGCACCCAGTTGTCAGCCAATGTTCCAGACTTTTCTCCTTCAGGGTTGGCAATGCGAACCTCTGATACCCTGGGCCACGCCCCGGAAGCAGCCAGCGGTCTGACTAATGGAATCCATGCCGAGTAATGCAGTCAAAGTCGAACGACAATCCGAAGAGCAGGATAGCGGTGTTGCGGGGAAAGGAACGGGACAGGGGCTCTTTTGAGCGTGGCAGGAGCACACTTCCGGTCAGGAAATGCTCTCGAACCATCGTTTTCTGACAAGGCCAGACGAGAGGTTCAGCGAAAAGCCGCCGAGGGAGTCTCCAGCACAAGCTGAGCGGCCGACGGCGGTCAGCTTCACCAACACTCTTCTAGTATATATTTTGGCACCGGTGCTGGTTTCGTCTCCCAGCCTAAGCACACATCAGATATGAGACTTTTTCTTTTCCCTTTGTTTTTATTGTTTTGGTTCGTTCACATATGGAGGGTTCGTCACAGCCTCGGCATCCCAGCTAGGGTTCGATACTAGGCGTCTCGGCGTGCCTTGGTATGGCGAAAGCTAGAACCTAAGATGAACAAGGAACCGATACGAGTCTGGTGGTGTTGTCATTCCGGTGGTTTTCTGGGAGGGTATGGCGTCGATTCGGCGCAAGTGTCAAGTTTTGAGGTCGCCATTCCTTTTTTTCCGGTTCTTGAGGGCTTTTTGCATGGGAACATGGGCGAGGACAAGAAAATGTGGCCGCTTTTTGCTTTCTGTGGCCCGTATTGATCGAGAGCGGTGATGCGCTCTTTCGGCTTTCAATTTTTACGAGGACTTGGTCAGGAACTGCGAGCACCTTGGTTTATCGGTGTTGGTCAAGGAGGTCCTCCTTTATCATGCCACATCCGTTCGACTTGTTGACCTCAACTGAGATTTTGGTTTGGACGTTCACTTTTGGCTGGGACACACAGATGTCTGATATCCCTTTACCTCGATTGGTTTCGGTAGAGACGTGCTGCAGTCAATCTCCGAGCATGGCGTCCATGCGTCGTTCCTTGATGCAAGACCCCCACCCAATGTTCGGACAAGGAGACAGGATTCACAGGCCCGTCTTGACTGGAATATGGGCCCTGGGACAAGCGATTCTGTGCCAGTCAGCCCGGACTTGCACAAGGGCCAATGAGCGTTTGCGCGGGCACAATAAAAACGCATTACAAAAGTGTATACAGAAAAGAGCAAGTGGAATAGCACAAAAACATCAAAAGCGGCATGCAAAAATGGCACATGGAATTCATTTTGGTCTCTTTTCCTTGACACATGATGGTGGACGAACTGCCTCACACAACCAAGTCAATCCATTGCCTGTTTATTTGATGCATATTTATTGTTTACTGGTCTACATTCGGCCGTTGCTGTGTTCGTCACGGAGAGTGGGTGGGTCGGGAAATGGTGTTGTTTTTTCAGAGGACAAGAGGGATCTCTTTTGTTGTTTTTCCTCGAGTTTCTTGTTTTGGAGACGGGGGAGGGGATAGAGGGAAAGGTTGACGCGGATGCAGCTTTTTCCCCTCGAGAGCGACTCTTTTCACGGTTTTTTTTTTTTTTAATATACATATTTTTGCACAATTCACATTCGGCGCCAGACAGCGTGGGGTTGTATTGTACGATAGGATCAAAACAATGGAAAAACAAGGCATTTAGTTTCTGAAGGCGGTGACGCGCGCCTCGGAACCCCTGGAGGCCAGCCAAGGGCAAAGATGAAAACGGGGTGCAGTCTCGTTGGTATATATTATACATGTGCTTTGTTCCATGTTGTTGTTGCTTTGTGGTTGTGCCCGCAGGTAGCTGCCTCGGGCCACGACTCGGGATCAGATAACCAGGGCCATTCCAGCGAGAGCAACGACACCGGCCACGAGGCTACCTGGCAAGGCGGTAGGGGCGGCGGCAGGATTAGACGTGGCGCTGCGCGTGCCGGTGCTCAAGGCAGTCCTCGTGCTGTTGTTGGCAGACTGCGAGCCGGACTGCGTGGCGTTTGTTGGCGGAGCAGAGGGAGCAGAGGTGACCTCTGGCCCCGACGAAGAGACGGTCGGTGCGACGGCGCCGCTGCTCGAGTCAATAACGAGCACTTGAACTTGAAGTAACTGTGGACGGGGGTTGAGGAAACGGGGTTGGTCACCTACCTGGTGGTGGTCAAGCCGGGCGTCACCTGGGCGACGGTGGAGGCAGCGGTTCCCGAGGACAGCAGGGGGCCCGAGACGGAGACGGAGCCGGAGCCGGAGCCGGAGCCGGAGCCGGAGCCGGAGCCGGAGCTGGCGCCCGAGGCCGTCGAGAAGGGGAGGATGGTGAAGAGGCCGGTGGGAGTGGACTCGAGGGGCGTCGGCTGGGCCGGGACGGAGAAGAGGCGGGTGTTGCTGGCCTGTGTGTCAGCGACTTGGCGACGGGCAGGGCGGGCAGAGGTTCACGGGGGGTCCTCTTTTTTATTCTTTATTTTTTTTTCGGTAAACTTACTCTTGTCGACGGACGGCTTGGGTGAGCGCCGGGCCTGCGAGCGCGGTCACAGCGACGGCGACTGCGGCGACGGAGTGCCTCATGTTGTATATGGAGGGGCGGGTGGGTTGTTGTTTTGCTTTCTGGAGTGAAGACTGAGAGGAGGACGGGCGGAGAAGAATCGAATTTCTTTTTTTTTTTTTTTTCAAACGAGATGCGAGTGGACGGATGGCGGCTGAGTGTCTCTTATATACCTGTCACCTGTCACCTGGGCGCCTTGGGGGTGGGCTTGACTGGGCGCTGCGCATCTCGAGGTGACACCAGACATCTACGGCGCGCACATGTACCGAGTACGGCTCGGTGTGGTTCATGAGTGCTGCTGCTATTTCGGGCAGCTGCATTGTCGGGTGCGAAACAAGCACGACGTCGTGGCCATCATGCCATGGTCGAGGGAGGCAAGGCACCCCGGGCCACAGTCACAGAACTAGCAAGAATGGTCAGCCGCCGGGGAGGGCATGGCAGCGAATGAGACGGGTTCGAGACGAGTATTTGCACTGTGCATGTGAGGCGGTGCTCGCGAGTCGTGGCTGAGGTTTCAGACGCTCCAGAGGCAAGGACCAGGCCGCGCTGAAGAACACTCTGATTTGATTTCTGCTTTGCCCCAGCCCCCAGCCACCCTCGACTTGGGTGTCGCTCGGCTGACTAATCCGCGGTGTGTACCTGTACCTGTGCAGAGACCAGCGGGCGAGCCCCACCGAGATGACGGCACCTCCCCTCGCCTTAGCGGCCTTAGCACTATGTCGTCCCTACCAGCCCCCACCTTTGTTTCTCCTCAATTCCACGCCACCCTCCGTGCCGATCCGCTGTTGCGGCCGTTTTGGTTTTATTCTGCATCATTTTTTTGCACGTCAGATTACAGTTCAAGTTTGTGGATTTTTTCTTGGACTTGTCAATTCTCCCTTTCCCCCCCACCAGGCAAAGCCTCCGTTGCCGTTGCCGTTGCCGTTGCCGTTGCTGCTGAAACAAAATACCCCGTCGGCCAACACTCGCACGTCGCTTCCCGGCAGCATCGCCCGAGCTGACAGACATCATTCACCCATGACGACACAGGGCACATGACACATGACCCGTCACGCCGCTTGACCCCTCCTCACCACTGCTTCGGCCCGACCGCAAGTGCTCCTTCACGAACCACCACCACCACCACCACCACCACCACCACCAACATTCACCCCGCCGCTGCAAATGGCCGGCTACGACGCCTACGAGCGGGACAATGCCCGCCGCGGATACCTGCGAGACGACCGGTGGGACGACAGAGAAGCACTCTTTGTCGACCCTCGCGATTACGGCCGGCCCATGCCGTCCAGAGAGCTCGTTCCTCGTGCCAGAGAGGAGAGCGACTTGTCCGTCGAGGAAATCCGCCGCGACTTCCCCCCGCCCTCTGGACGGGACATTCGCAGAGCCCGCTCTGCTGACCACGAACGCCGCTACTACGCAGATGGCCACGACCATCGCCACGACCCTCGCCATGACAGACATCGCGACCATGATCGCCAGTCGCGCCGCGGGAGTTTCTACTACGAGGAAGAGGACCGCAGGTCCAAGCGCAAGAGCACGTCCAAGCAGGACAAGATCATTGCCGCCGTCGCTGGCGCCGCCCTGCTGGCCGGCGGCAAGGAAATCTACGACCGCTACGAGGCCAACAAGGACGGAAATGAGGTTCAGCGGAACCCCCTCTCGTCCGTGGCCTTGGCCGGCTTTGGCGCCCTGGCCGGCTATCAGGGCGCCCAGTACTACAGCAAGCAGCAGGCCGTCAAGGACCAAAAGGCCAGTTATATCCTCCACCGCGGCCGTGACGGACAAGTCTCCGAGTACTACTCGGAAGACGACGACGCCGACGACAGGCACAAAAAGGGCCACAAGAACTTCCTCGAGAACGCCCTCGCCGCCACAGGCCTCGGCGCCGCTGTCAAGACCCTGACCGGCGGAGCCAAGGACGACGGCAGACACTCTGACAACCGAAGCCGTGGCGGTAGCCCCTCGCGCTCCCGCGCTGGCTCGCCCCGCTCCCGCTCCGGCGCCACCGGAGCCAACAAGATGCAACAGGCTGCCATGGCGTCTCTGCTGGCCGGCGCCACCGAGGCGTTTCGCGTGGCAAAGGAGCCCGGCGGTTGGAAGGGCGAGAAGACGAAGCGGATCCTCACCGCTGCTGCCGGCGCCGCCACCGTCGACGCCGCGCACGGAGACAAGCAGGGCAGAATGGCTCTCGCCGAGTCGGTCATAGGCGGTCTGGTCGGCAACCGTCTCATCAACGGCTCCAAGAGAGACATTGAGGAAGACAAAGCAACCGGACGAAGCCGGTCCCGGTCTCGCGCCCGCTCCGGGGCCCGAGGCGGCGGCGGAAGTGGAGGTACCGGCCTCGCCGCCTTGGCCACCGCCGGTTTAGGTGCCCTGGGTGCAAAGGCGGCTCTGGATCACCGATCCCGCTCCCGCTCCCGCTCCCGGGGCCGCGCTGGAAGCAGGGACCGAAGCTATGACTCCCGCGACGGGTCGCCCGACAGGAGGCACCACGGTCGCAGTCGCAGCGTAGTCGACAAGGCCCGCAACAGCTTGGCCAAGCTGGGAATCGGGACGGGATCCGCGGCTACGGCTGATGACCACCGGCGCCGTGACCAAGACGACTTTGATGACCGGGCGTCTTCACGGCGGCCCGGACGATACTCTGACGAGTACAGCGACGACGGCCGATATGGAGGCGGCCGGGGTCGCCGCGGCGACGACTACGAGTATGAGCGGTCGCACCGCCGGGATTCGTCCCGCACACGAGGCGGGGGCCGGTACGGATCCGAGTCTGACCTGGGTGACTCTGACGAAGACGAGAGAAAAGCCAGAAAGATGAGAGGTAAGCAGATTATTACCACCGGCCTTGCCACTGTCGCCACGATCCACGCAGCACACGGGGTTTATCAGAGCATGGAGAAGAGGCGAGCACGGCAGAGGGCCGTCAAGGAAGGGCGTCTCAGCCCGGCAGAGGCCAGGAAGCTCAGGACCAAAGCCGTGATGAAGGACGCGGCCTCGGTGGGCATCGCCGCCCTGGGGATCAACGGCGCCGTCGAGGAGATGAAGGAAGCCAAAGAAATGACGCACGAGTGCAAGGCCTTCAAGCAGGAGAAGGCTCTCCGTCACGAGAAACGAGAACGGCGGCGCAAGAGGGGCAGCACCAGCGAGCCCGGCAACAATCCCGAGAGAGCCGGAAGCTGGGCGCCGTCTCGTTATCGTGACGGTGGCGATCTTCTACAGGCATGACGGCCGACCAGGGGCCGCGCTACAAACGACGACAATCATCCTTGTTGGCTCGAGCAGACCTCCTGCGCCTCCCGTCGATGAGTTTTTTCGTGACCGGCCCTGGCTCTGTGCTCTTTGATCCTTTTAGTCTAGAGTTGCTGAACCATGGCTGGGTCCGCAGAGAGCAGGGTAGCCAAGTGGCATGCGTACGCTCCTTTTGATGACGCCCTCCAGATGCGACGTCTGCATCAATCTCGGTGGCGTCTGTGGAAGTTGGCACCTTTTACTTGTTGAGCCTTGCATCTTTTGTTAGTCTGCATTGAATGGACAACTAATGACGAATATTTCGTGACAGATCGCCGCCGTTACTAGAGGATATTGGCCCCAAGTCGAGTGCCCCCGAGTGCCCTCGACTTTTGAACCGACGGGAGGTTTGCGCTGGGCGATGACGAAGGCATGTCGCGCAGGGAGGATTCCAGGGACCCCGGGGGCCGAAAGGGGGGAGGCAGACGTCATAGATTGGAACGGCCAAGGTCGTTCCTTGATTAGCGGTGTACGGGAGGAGGGGAGGGCGACCAGGGCCGTGTCGAAAATTACCCTGCCAAAAGGGAGGGAGGATCTACAAAGGCAGAAAAAGACTGTCGAATGAGGTGGTTTTTTTTGGCCGTGTATGACGTTTCTTCTTGCGGGCCGGCGATGGCTCACTGGCTCCGTGTGAGGTTGCGTGGATGCGAGCGTCGTACGTACGTGGATGCACGGACTGCCGGACTGCCAGCCTGCCCTTTTCTCTTTTTATTTTTATTTTTTTCCCGCGTGCGTGCGTGTGCTTGATTTGGAAAGTAGACGGACGGACGGGGGGTATGAATGAACGAATGATGAGATGAAACGAACAAGGAGCCCGCCATGTTGTGCCACGCAGCTCAGCCAATGGAGGGTTGGTCTGAATGACCTCCCTCCTGAATGCCTCTCGATGACTTTGCAGCAGCCTCGTCTGTGTACTCTGGTCCGCGACAACGAGCCGCCGGGGCGGAGGGAGCGCACGCCTGTATCCTTTGATGTCGAGGTTTTTTCTTTCTCTTCGACGCTTCCGTGGTTCATTCTACTTGGTAGTGAGGCTGAAAATGACAGACGTGCTGCGCAGCCAGCAGACAAAAAAGCAGCGTGGTGCGGGAACCAAAAAGAGAAGTAAGTGGCCAGGGCAGGAATCGAACCTGCGACCTTCTGATTACTCATAAGGATACTATAAGGATACCTTAAGGATACTTGTGTAATCAGACGCTCTGCCATTGAGCTACCCGGCCGAAAGGGTCAGAGTAAAAGTATCTTATAAACCTATTCGCATTCTTGGGGGCGCCGCGAGGCGGCCCACCGCCGACGGGTCTGCAGCCAATGATAGGAAGGAAGATGTCTCCACACAGGGCACAGCTCGGCGACAGACAGACAGACAGGCAGGCAGACTGAATGAAATACCAACAAGGCCCAGGACATCTTTGGCAATCATCATCATCATCACCGTCGTCGCCGTCTCCGTCGATTTCTTCCGCAGAGGCTCCCTCTGTACAACGCACATGGTTGGCAGATTCGTCACTGGCGAGGACAATCCATTCGCATCACGTTGCACCGCACCAGGCACTCGCTTTCAAGAACATGATTGAGGATACAGACAGGCCTATCACGCGCCTCCCGCGCCCGACAATTCCCCCCCCGTCTGCTTCCACTTCTGCGCCATGGCCATGATGTTGGACAGGTTCTTGGCCTGCTGGTCGTCCGCGGGGAACACGTAGTCAAAGTACTCCTCGTAGGTGTCGTCGTCCAGCAGCCTCCTCTTCTTGGCCCTCCGCGGCATCTGGCTCTGGACCCTGTCCACGTCGTCGCCGGCCCCGTGCTCCCGCTCAAACGACAGCCACGCGTTGAGCAGCGCCACGCGGTCCTCCTTGAGGTCCTTGTCGCGCATGCTCCTGTGCGCGCGCTCAAAGACGCTGCGCGCGCGCGCCTTGGCCTCCTCGCTGAGCGGCTGCTCCTCGGCCCCCTCGTCGTCGTCCTCGGGCATGTTGACCTCGAAGTGGGCGTAGCTGATCCAGACCTTGACGTGGTCCGTCTTCTCCAGCAGCCGCTCGTAGAGCTCGCGCGTCCGCTCGTACTCGCCCTCCTCCTCCTCAAAGTCAATGTACGCCTTCCAGAGGAGCTCCGGCATGTCGAGCTGCTGCTGGTTGACGGCGAGCTCGAAGATGGCCCTGGCGCGGTCCAGGTCGTCCAGGCCGCGCTCGAGCTCGGCGAACTTGATCCACGTCTGGCAGTTGGCCGGGTTGTACTCGATGTGCTTCTCGTACAGCGTGCGGCAGCGCACAAACTCGAACAGCCGCCGCTCCAGGTCGATGTAGCCCTTGAATATCTTGTCCTTGGGGCACATGCCCACGGCGCGGCCGAGCAGCTTCCGCGCCGCCGTGAGCTGGCCCTGGCGCACTTCCAACTGCGCGGCCAGGAGCCACACCTTGGCGAAGGTGAACTTCTTGTGGGGTATCAGGTCCAGGCACGTGCGGTATATCTGCCGCGCCCGCTCCGCGTCCTGGCCCTCGAGCTCCTCCCACACGGCGTAGAGTATCCAGAGGTAGATGTACCGCCGCCAGTGCCGCTTCTCGTGCGAAGGGGGCACCTGGGCCACCGCCCTCTCGTAGACGTCGCGGATCCGGTCCGCGTCTCGGGACGACTCTTCCAGCCCGGCGTAGTCGAACCACGCGTCGTAGTTCTTGGGGTTCTCCTTGACCTGCTCCTCGTAGTAGACCCTCCGCTTCGAGAGCACCACGTCCTCGACGCCGTCCCTGTCGCCGAACTGCTTCTCAAACGTGGTGTAGGCCTTGTGTAGCAGCCTCGACCTCGACCGCGGCAGCCTGTCCAGGGCGTACTTGTAGATGGCGCGCGCGCGCTCGTGCTCCCCGAGCTTCGACTCGAACCGCGCGTACGCGATGAACAGTCTCACGTCTACAAAGTCGTCGCCCAGCGCCTCGACGGCGTTCCCGAAAACCTCTCGGACCAGTTCGCTCGTCCCGTACTCCTCCTCAAACTTGGCCCACTTGATCCAGTTGCGCGGCTCGGGGTGCACCACGGTGAAGTTCTCAAAGATGGCGCGCGCCCGCTCAAACTCGCCGTACCGCTTCTCCAGCTTGATGTACGCGCTCCAGGCCGCCTCGTCGGGCTGCCACTGCATCCACCGGTCGAAGACCTGTCTGGTGCCGGGGATGTTGCCCAGCATCTCCTCCATGTACACGTACTTGTACCACAGCTTGTCGACGCGGGGCAGGATCGTGACGGCGCGGTCCAGCAGGTTCCGCGCGTGGTTGATGTTTCGCGACTTCATCTCCGCCTCGATGTACCGGATCCACAGCACGACGTTGTGAGGGAGCACGTCGAGGGCCCGTTCGAAGACGGACCTCGCGCGGGCAAACTCCTTTTGCTCGAGCTCCCATTGCGCGTATTGCGTCCAGTTCTTCAGGTTGATGCGATTGCGGCGCACGTAGTCCTCAAAGTCCTTGCGTTTTCTCCCCTGATACTCGTGCAGCTCCTCGAGGTCGGAGAACTTTTGGGTCGGGGCCTGGACGCCGACCTCCTGGCGGTCGACGGCCTCGCGGAGGAGCTGTTCTGCGCTGATCTGGACCGGCGCGGCGGCCTTGTTCTTGACCCTCGGGGGCCCCCTCGAGGACTCCATGGTGCGTGGGGTGACGGCGACAGAGCCGCGTTCGGGCACTTCACTCCTGCGGACGCACGCGTGCGTATGGGCGGTGTGGTCGTTGCGAGGCGTCGGTCGTGCCGTGCGTGTCTGCGCGTGTCGAGAAGTCGAGAAGTCGAGAGTTGAGGCGAGGCTGAAATATTGGGTCGTGCCCAAGCAACCTATCAGTGACGGGGGTTTTCTTTGGCCAACGCACGGGCCACATGCAGCTTCCAACGACATCCGCTCGACTGATAATCCACGAACAAAGGCGACTCGGGACGTTTGCTTTCGTTTTCGACATCCTCCCCGCAGAAAAGCTCTCCTTTTTCTTCGCCACCTCTTCCGACACGATCAATCGCTGCTGCAATGTCTACCGTTGCCGACGAGCTTCTGAACGACTTTGGAAGTTCGGGGGACGAAGCGGACGAAAATGACAATGGTGGCCTCGTCGTCGACGACGATGACCGAGAAAATGGCGGCCACGAGGCCATGGACGTCGACGACGACGGGAATGGATCAGACGACGACGACGGTCAAGATGTGCAGGAAATGGGGGACGCCGAGGCTACCAAGGCAAAAGTCGAAAAGATGCAGCTCGGCGCAGTCAAGGATGTACGCAGCGTCGCCAGCCTGATGCACACGCTGGAGCCAGTTCTCGAGGTTAGTATTGAACCCCATCCAAGTCGACGTCGAATTCGTTTTTCTCGTCTTTTTCCTTTTTCCTTTTTTTTTTTTTTGGAAATCAAAAGACGGCTCCTTTACATCCTCAGCCTCTGGAGACACAGCCCTGACATTCTGGACCGAACGCTACAGAAAATTGGGCATTACCGATCGCAAACGTCTACGCAGACAGCCACCAGCGTCGGCAACATCGAGGACCACCCCGAGTATAATCTGCTGACGCAGTCAAATAGCCTGTCAACAATGATTGACGGCGAGGTGGTGCTGGTGCACAAGTTCATCCGCGACCACTATTCGACGCGGTTCCCCGAACTCGAGCGACTGGTGACGACGCCGCTCGAGTACGCCAAGGTCGTGTCGATCATCGGCAACGGACCGATGAGCTCGGAGAGCATCAAGGCACTGCAGACCTCTACAGACAACCCGATGGAGATGGGGCTCAAGGCCGTGCTCGACGGACCGTCGCTCATGGTTGTCACGGTGGAAGCCACGACGTCCAAGGGCCGCGAGCTGAGCCCCGAGGAGCTGTACAGAGTGCGCCAGGCGTGCGCCATGATGGTGTCGCTGCACAGGGCCAAGCAGACCTTGACGGAATATGTCCAGTCTCGGATGAACATCTTTGCGCCGAATTTGACAGCCCTCATCGGGTCTCTCACTGCCGCGCAACTTCTGAACACGGCCGGCGGCTTGACGGGCCTCTCCAAAACCCCGGCCTGCAACATCCCTTCGTGGGGATCAAAGAAGCGTCAGGCAGGCCTGGCCACCAACATTGGGGTCCGCCAGCAGGGATATCTGTACAATTCGGAAATGATTCGCGGCATCCCCAATGACCTGAAGAAGCAAGCAATGAGAATAGTGGCCGCGAAGCTCGTTCTGGCCGCGCGGGTCGATAGAATACACTCGACGCCAGATGGCTCGACCGGGGACCAGCTGAAGTCGCAATGCTTAGAGCGCCTCGAGAAGCTGACGGAGCCGCCGGCGAAGAAGGGACAGCGAGCGCTGCCTGTTCCCGGCGACAAACCGTCGAGGAAACGGGGAGGCCGACGAGCAAGGAAGGCCAAGGAGGCCGTGGCCATGACGGATCTGCGCAAGGCCCAGAACAGGATGGCATTTGGCAAGGAAGAACAGGAAGTTGGCTACGGCACAGGCTCGGGCACGGTTGGCATGGGTATGATTGGACAACAGAACGATGGCAGGATCCGAAATGTGCAAATCGACCAGCGGACCAGGGCGAAGCTCAGTGCCAAGAACAAGGGATGGGGAGGCGCCAGCACCATGGGCGGCGCTGCGTCGTCCATCGGCGGCTTCGGCCAAACACCAGGCAGCATGGACTTGCGCGGAAAGGGTCTTCGAGCCTCTGGCGTCGGAAGCACGATCGGGTCGGCGACCGGCACTGCTTCATCCCTGGCGTTCACGCCAGTGCAAGGCTTGGAGCTGGTCGACCCAAAGGTTCAAGCGGAGCTCAGTAAGAAGCGCAAGGCCGAGGAAGATAGATGGTTCAAGGGCGGTACATTCACACAGGTGGGGGGGGAAGCATCAGCGTCGTCGACCAACGGCGGCTTCAAGGTGCCTCATCTGCCGGCTGCCAAGAGGGTTGATACAGGAGCCACCAAGATGGGACCTCCTCCGCCGCGGAAATAGGGACGAATACCCGACGCAGCATACAAGACGGCGAAATGGCGTTGTGCTTTTTGGTCTCTCTCTTTACCAGATGTCGCCCCGGCGGCCATTTGTACTGAAGTTGTAAGAATAGCCAATACGGAGTAACGAGGGCGCATGTATGGAAGGCACAAAAGAGCTCGCTGGCCTGACAAGATGACAAGATGACAAGTGTATTACAGACCTGTATTACGCACGTCTTGTAAAGCCATTCATCGCTAGGGGGGGACTGGGACTGCGCGAGAAGGAAGGGATCGACCGTTTCTCGGCGATACAGGTACGTACGCACACGCGAGGGAAACAGACGGCCATCGACCAGACCAGGTCCCCGGCCACTGCGCGTCATATCATAAGCCGCCGTGTATAACTCGGATGCCGCTGTGCTGTGCCACGGACTTGGACTGCACGTGGTATGTCCACGATGCAGGGAGCAGGGAGGCGAGAGGATCTAATTCGTGCCTCTCTGCCTTGGCCTTTCCACCCGTGCAGAAACGAGCGTTTGCAACCCAGGGCGTATTTGCAGAGTGAGGGAGTTCTTCCCCCCCCCTTTTCCCATCTTTAGCACCACAAGGGTAGCCTGGGAAAATGCGCAACGCCGACGACTGGGAAGCCGCAAGGCCCAGCAGGGAATGAAATTGAGGCCTGTCAATCGTCTTTGCAAGCTGATGCCACGGCCACACAGACATGGACGTGCGTACCTGGCTGGGTTTGGCACAGCCGCTGCGGGAGCAAGGGATCGACACCTCGGCCGCCGTGGCAAGAGTCAACAGTTCGATGCTTGCTTGCCTGCCCTGCTCTTTTGCGTCCTCCATTTACCGCCTTTTTGATTTCGCTGTGCTTGTTATTCAGATTCAAGCTTTGCCTTCCGCCCCCCCTCCCTGCCCGCCCGAGATCGCCTCTTCGCATGGCTTCCCCGTTGCTTGGCTCGTGTCCACCGCTTGCGTCGTCGGTGTGTGCGCTTGCTTGCGTGCGTTCGTGCGTGTCGGGATGGCGCTGCTGTCCGAGACGTGGGTGAAGGACACCCGAGACACGGTTGGGGTCAGCATGGCAGTCGGGCATACGCAACAACTTCGCCGCCTTGAGGCTCGAGTCGCCGGCCAGACCCGCGAGACGGGCAAGACGTGCAAGACGTGCAGTGCAGGACAGGCAAGACAAGGGATGCTTCGAGAGGAGGTCATGCGTCCTGAGATGCAGGCCTTGCGGCCGTCCGACTGGTTCGCAGCGCCCTCGCCCAGCAACACCGCGTCTCACTTTGCCATCCATGTGCCCTCCCATGTCGGCGTGAACCGTCAACCCATCCGTCGGCTCTCACGTCCATGATACGCTCCTGCAATATATATGTATATGTGTATGCGTGGATGGATGGGCAACAACACTCACGACGCGCCGCCAACTTCCATACCCTCTCTCCGCAAACGCACAGCTTGGCTGCCGGACCGTCCATCCATGACCCTTCCTCCGGAAGGCTGTACAACCGAAATGTGCAGTCAAGACATGTCCCGCCTGTCTGTTGCTCAGAGAACCCGTCTTGTAGTGCGGTCCAGCGGCAAAGTCGTCGTCACACCAAGTCTGCAATGTCACAAATCTGGCCGAGCTTGATGGCCGTGATACCTACACGGGTTACCGGTGGCAGTAGGCATCATTTACAGAGTTGTAATTTGGCGCCAGCGCGGCGGACGGCAGCGTCTCCGGTTCAATCCTTCTTGTTTCTTGTCCCAGCATCCATCCCTATTAACCGACGTCGTGGAATTGGCGCCGCGTTTAACCCACCACTCCAGTACTCTGTACATCGTCACGACACCTCGTCACCTCGTTGCTGGACCTCAAAAGAAGCCATGTGCAGCCGCTTCTTTCTCCAGGGTAGCAGGCCCGTGTCCCTTCATCTGTGCTCGGCAGTGCCACTCGTGGCGGCCAAGCAGAGCGGCTTTTCTCTCGGATCGGGACGGCCGGATCTGTACGAAGCGCATCGCACCGTGGGCATTTGGATGCAATCGGGTTAGCGGGATAACCTTATCCTGATCCAAGAATCCAAGACTAACTTCCACACGGACAAGACCAGCCCAAGGTTTGTTGGGCATACCGGTACTCTGTGATTACTGGAGCAATGGGCCCCCTCACAGCTCACAGACTTACATTGTGGTCCTCGACTCGTCGACTAGACCCGGCCTGGTCGTGGTCGTGGTCGTAGTCGTAGTCGCATCGCAGGGTTTGATATCGAGGTGCCAGAGACGCCGTCACGTTTTACAGTCTTACATGTAAGGAGCCGGGTTGATTCTCCGTCATGACCACATTCCTTTGGCTGGGGATCAGCGGCAACAAATCTCAACCCATGCCAGAGGGCGCGCACCGGTCCCGTGTGTCCCAAGACTGACTGTCCCAGAATGTCCCAAGAATGCACCCTCCCACGCCATGTCATGTCACGACATGTTCCAGGCCCTGCAGGCGCCAAGTGCGTGCAGGGCTCAGGCGGCAGGGCCCAAGAGGGAAATTGATCGCGCCTGGGTCACCGGCGCTTGAACTTGTTGAGCGGACAATGCTCCCGGGGAGTCGATATCATGGGAAAGGGATGTCATGAACAAGGTGAAAATACCCTGGACGCGCCGCAGACCCGGCACCGGTTAGATCCTGAGAAAGAACCCTTTGTCCCTTCAATACTTCCACTATTTCTGCTGGGGCAAGAAAGCATTGCGTCTCGCGGCATCGAGATCCCAGACTGATTGAGAGCTACAAGTTGAGCCAACTGCTCGCCTGCCTGCCTCTAGTCCGCCCACCAGCCCTCTTGATTACTTCTTCCACGGCGCGGGATCCGACGAAGAATTGGCATCTGCCCCTCGCGAAAGATTGCCGACTCCTTTATCCAACACTCGACGGCGATGCTTGTGGCCCGGGGGGTGTCCAGGCATCAGCACTCAACGACCCCTTGCCGTGGACCTTCCCCCTCATCGCCATCAAGGTGTCAGTCATGGAAATCCCACTATTAACTACTGCAAAGCAGCCTTGGAGCTCTTGCAGGGACCTAAGGGGCCCAAAAACCACAGGGTCCGTCAGCACCGTCACGTGTGTCCTCGCTCTGCCCTAGTCCAAAAAAATAAAAATCCGGCAGAGTCATGACGTCGTTCAAGCCAGGCACGGTATTTCTTTGCAAAAAGGCTTTAAAATGATTCGTTCGTCTTGGCTTCACCTGTGCCTGTTGGTGTGTTGCTGCTTTGTTTGCCCTTTGCCAGTCGCCATGCAAGAGGCTCAATCTGTCGGACAGAAATAGAACGTCGTTCGCCGCATTGCCTTGGCCTGGGGAGTTGAGTCAACTTTTGAGTTCGAGAGTTGCAGCCATGGACAGGCTTCAACCGCAGCCTTGCAAAGTGTCCGTAATCCCGTCCAGCATGCCGTAGATCAGGAAGCAAATCTGCACAGCCAGAGTCCTCAGTGCGGCTGCAGTCAATCAACTCTTCATGGAGAGGGTTTGCCTGGGTATTCCTTCCATTAGTGTCTTTTGAGCCACAAACCAAAGATGTCACATGCCAAGTTTCAGCACTTGCATTTTTCAACGCAATCCTTCACTCGAGCAGCACACGCATGCAAACCTTGATCGTACAGTACCTCGCCGCCATCCTATGTATGAGTAGGGTCCATGGCTAGCCCACAAGGCGTATGGCTCCAGTGAGTATTCAGAAACGCGTCGAACGCGGTCCATCGACACCAGACCGGCATAGGAAAGGTAATTTTGAGGTCTCTGGGAGTCGTCAAATGGCTCGGGAGGGACATTGTGGCTTGCCAAACAACCAAACAACTTGGCACGGCCTTGTGTGTATGTATTTTGTATTTTCAGACCCATGTCCCGGACCGGCACCCAGCCACCCCCGATTCGTGGACAGGCTGACCCGAGGGCGTGCGTGCATCATAAAGCCGCACCCAAGAGAGCGGGCTCAAAGTTTCCTGCGTACGGAGTATTTCTGCTTCTCTGCCACTCGACAAGTGGTGCTCTAGTCCCCAACCTTATTCATCAGGCCATGGGGAGCCTCGGAGGGTATTCGTCCAAAGAAAATCCTGCACCTTTTTCACCGCAGCGAATGTCACTCGCCATCCGGTAGCAGGTGAGCTAGAAGCTAGAAGCGAAAAGATGTCACCGCGGATGGCATGGCAAGCGGGACGGACTTGTGGTGGAGACGCGAAAAGCAGACCCTTCGAGCTTTGCCTTTCCAGTCTTTTTTTTTTTCAGGGTGTCAGGGTCGTCGATCGTCGATCGCACAGCCAGAGCTCCGATCAGCAAGCTATTGATTCTCGATCACGCCGCTTGAGTCGATTTGCGAAGTTTTGCTAGCAGGCCGAATGCGGCGTAGGGCCCGAAACAGGGAGAAGGTTGCCATTATACGCCGCTTTGGCGCCGTGATCGTCGCTGACCTCACCAGGGCAGGATTCCAGGACAAAAACAAGGACTTGTTTGACCCCTAGTGTCCAATTGCAACCGGCGGGTTTCAGGAGAGGTCATCAGCAAAAGTGCACACTCTTGCAACACTAACTGTCAACTAACGGAGCAATATCTCCATTTCCTTCATACTTGATCTTGCGTAGCTTTCCGATGTCATTGAACACCCACCAGGATTCACTCCTGTTACCTGGAATGTTGGCACGTGAAAGGTTTGGGAGACAGATGCGGCTCCTTGCGCCTTGCTCGCATTCTCTGCGACCACGATACAA
Source organism: Metarhizium album ARSEF 1941 (assembly GCF_000804445.1). NCBI lineage: Eukaryota > Fungi > Ascomycota > Sordariomycetes > Hypocreales > Clavicipitaceae > Metarhizium > Metarhizium album. The sequence goes on along the minus strand of NW_024467581.1, from coordinate 597,620 downwards.
CTTATCCTTTGCATTTGCATTTGCATGCCAACTGGATGATGCCTTCTCTCTTGGGACGCCGCCGGATTAGGACTTCCAGTGCTTTAGGAAGTGCGTAGTTACCCGACCTCTGTCGCTTGCTTTTCCGCGAGTGCTTGTCTTGCTGGTTCCCGAGCCTTGGCTCACGAATTCCAGCCTTCAGAATTGAAGCTCTCACAATCTCCAAGTCCTCGTCCATGTGAAGACACAGCTACGTTCCTCTCGGTCCCCACGATACCTCCCTCGTATCAGAGCCTTTCAATCACCGCAAGCAGCTGGGCTTTAGATTTGTGGTGCGACGCCGAGACCAGTAGTGACGTCACCGTGGACATTGGGAGATGGAGCGGTTCGCGGGCTTTCGACATGTTGTATCGACTCGAATGTTGCGCACCCCCTGCCCAGCCGGCCTTCCATGGCAAGGAGTGCCTCCATCACCACTTGCACCCTGGCTGACTGAAGCGGCCTGGGAGCGACCGAACGTATCCAGGGGCCCCGCTGACACTCTTCTCGACCCAGTCGGTACGGAGTGTATCCGCATAATGACACCTACCTAGGTAGTAGGTAGCCTGTAGGCCCAGTACTCCGTACATCCTCCGTAAAGGGTCAACGAAGACACCTTGGTCACAGTTGCGGCAAACGTCAAACGTCAACAGTACGCAAGTGGCTCCCGGAGAGAAATGGCCGCACCAATGCTCAAGCACGCCGGCGGACTGGCGGTGCTAGCTAATGGTGTGTCTACGCCAGATGCCTATTCGATTTCCTCAGAAAGCGGGGAAGAAAACGCATACATGACAACATGGTTTTGTTTGAAATTGCATGCTCGGGTCGCGAAAGTTGTTGCAAGGTATTCGGTACTGGACGCGGCGTGACCGACGCCAGCGAGGCTGCGAGTATGCGGTACCTTCAGCGGCCCAACTCCATGCTCGCACAACACTCTGAACTCCAGCCCTCATCCCTTTCATCCCGGTGCGTTTTTATCGATCTCTCCGATCATTGGTCGATGTTGTGGGCCATGACCCTGGACCCTGAGGCGACCCTGGATTTCCGACCTCAGCTTCCATGACCCAAAGGTTCGTGAGCTTCCCTGCAGCGCCGCTTCCCTGTTTCCGGGGCCGACTGGGCTCTGTATTCCACTAATAAATGTTAATCAATGCCCACGATTGAGCTCGTAAGCAAAGATCGCTCTCCTATGAGCAACATCTGATGCTGCAATCAACATGCGTAGAGGGGGTGTGATAGCCGGGCGCGACTAGATTAATTTGCACATGAGAAAAACAAAGACAGAAAGTTGTTCTGCAACAGGACCAACTTTGCACAAATATCCACCACAAAAGATGGCGAAATCCGTGAACAGATGGAGCTACGGCGATGCCTATAATTCGCATCTGAAAGATCCATATGAACTTTCTGCAGTGGTAGCTTGAGCGTTGTTGGGCTCTCGGGGCCGCCTTGGTGCCAGCGAATGGCCTGAAAGTTTTGACGTCACCATTCGCAAGACTGCAGAATCCGTTTGGGAAAAGCGATCACTGGAGTTCCATTTTCACTGGCAGCGTCGGTGCGATCCCCGGGCACGCGAGTCCTGAAAACGAACTGAGATCGAGATTTTGGTGGTGAGATCTAGCCCCCCCCCTTTTTTAAGCTCGGAATGAACCTCACCTTTGGGTTGCTCCTTGGTGACTGACTACCTTGGCACTCAGGGGAGGGAGTGTGAGAACACTTGGCCCCAGCTTGACCCGTCGGCCATCTCTTGCGGCCAGCACGGCCCCGAATCTCAGGCAACATCCTTGTTTGCAAGAGCCTAAGCGTCCAGGTTTGTCCCCTACCGAAAGGCTTGGTATGTCGGTGAAGAAACTTGAGGGAAGAACAGTAGTACTACTCCGTAGCTGGAGCCTAACGCGCCGGCAGAGGGAGGAGGGAGCGAGGAGGGGAGTGGTCCTGACTCCTCACAAAGAACCCCATAACACTACCGACTGGGATGCAAGGATATATGAACTGAGTCTTTTAATAGTGAAGCCCCCTTGATGGCGACTTGTAGGATTCACTAAACAACGCAGCGACCTGCGCGCAAAGAATTTGACCTAGATCCGTGAGGCCCTGATCGATGTCTGTGTGGCTACAGCGGGACTGGGCATGTAAGCACGACCGTCGACACGTTAAATTGTTTGTTGGCACGAACCTTTTCGCCCTATCATGGCAGTAACGATGACGCCTTACCCGCACGGCTCTGGTCTTCCAAGGTCGACTTGATTGGCCTGGCTTATGCCCTGGCGGACTGGAAAACGCGCCGGGTAGATGACATTCGATAGCGGCTCCAACCCCAATAATGTCTTGAGAGGGCTAGGCCCAGAGAGAAAATCTCGGTATTGCAATAGAAGCCATGGCCATGGCTAGCGTGATTGAGGATAACGTTTTGAATTCTGCAACAGCTGCAGCTCCAATGCCAGGGACCTCTAGAGACGAGTCAGCGAGGCAAAGCCAGCCGGTACTCCGTACAAGCGGGTGGCTTCTGACTTCGTCGTTGACGCGCATGTACTCCTTACTCCGTCGTCCGGGCCTTGTCACACTCCTCCTTCCATTCCCACGGGTCCCTGTTGTGCTGTGCCTGGTCTCCACCTGCTCCAAGCATCAGGAAGGGGGCGTGGGCAGAGTCCTGGGCCCAAAGGGCCTCTTGGACCACAGCGTTCGTGGTGGGCGGGCTGTTTTTGGCCACTCGGCACTGAAAGAGTCAAATGGGGATGTCGAGGCCACAGCCGCCCGAGGCCAACTTGGTAGTTGTACGTTGATGCTGCGTCTCAGCCAGGGCCGGGATCTCAAGGGTCATTCCAAGGCTCTCTGCGCTGCGCTGATGTCGAGGGTGACGGGAGGAAAAGGGCTGATTGCCAAATTGGTCTAATCGACCCAGAAGTCCACCATGTATGAACGTACAGCGGTGTCGTGGCTGCAACGAGGAGGAGATGGGTAGGACTTGGAAGGGGTGTTGATTTTCAAGGTTTGGTTTCGTGGGCCTGCCTCTGCCTGGCTTTTGGCAGGCCGTTGGAGGGGTGAGGGGCCGGCGGCGGAGGGGGCGTGGCTGTGGCGTAGCGTGGCGTGTGAGGCAAGGCGAGGCGAGGCGAGGCGAGGCGAGGCAAGACAGGGCAAGGCCCGGGTTTGTCTTGGCCATGTCTGGGATACCAATCCAATGCCGCTTGTGCTTTGCTCTGCTTCAAATGTTTGCTCTGCTCTGCTCTGCTCTGCTCTGCTCTGCTCTGCTCTGCTGCCATGTACGGAGCACAGGGCCCCGCGATGTGCCCTACTCTGTACGTAGTACACAAGCCACAGGCCCCAAGCCCCAAGCCCCAAGCCCCAAGCCCCCGTTTCTTCCCTGCTCCCTGCCCTCTTGGACGCTAAGCCAGGCCCCAGGCAGGCAGGGTTCTTCGCATGCAGCTGTAGCCTGTGCGGTTGTGCTAGGCAGTTGTGCTCCAGGCTGGCCACGGGCGCAGCTCCAATCAACGTGCTTTCTGGCTCCGGGCAGGCACTGATTGAGACACAACATGATGAAGGTGCTAATCTTTCTTCGCCGTCATTCGGGAGTGCTTCTTCGATCCCACCCAGTGCTGGGCGAGGATGGGGTTTCATGCGAAACACGCCCGGATTGCTGAAAACTCGATCCCTCCCTCCCGCTCGTCCTGCCAGCTGCCTCAATTGGCTCTGCTTTGCCCTGAATCCCTGATGCTGTTGTGTTCTCGCGCTCTCTACTCCGTACGCCGCACCGAGTAGTCAGTCGACAATCAAGTCAACCAGGCTCCTCCGTCTCTCTCTTTCCTTCACCCTCACACTCTCACACACACTTTCTCACTCTTACTCTCCCTGTCCCTCCCTCACCCTCCGTCTCTTCCTTCTCTTCCGGAGCTGCTCCTCCTTCGACCATTGTAACTTGTCTCCCCCTCTCCGTCGCCGTCAGACCCGGCCCTTTTTGCCTGCTAACGCTATACAGTTCCTGCTTGGCCACCACATGCAGCAGAAGTCAAGCATCGACACATTGCACACGCTCTACCCCCCCGTCGTTTGCCTTCCAAGGCGGCCAACATCGTCCACACGGTCTGATACAAAGCCATTGATGGTTCCCGCCCTGCCCTCACCTGTCTACACCTGCTTCGCCTGCCCACGCCTCTCTGCGCCAGGACCTTGTCGTCACGAAAACGTCACTGCCCTCCCCTCGGTCGCCTCTGACTCTGCTCTCTGGCACCTGCAGCTCCCGTCTCCGTTAGCTCTATTAGTACCCGTCGCGGCGCGGCACCCTCGTCGCCCTCGGAGCACGCCTCGTCTCTCTTTAACCTTTACTCCTCGCCTCTCGCCTCTCGCCTCTCGCCTCTCCCCTCAAACCTCAGCCCAGCCCAGCCCAGCCCAGCCCAGCCCAGCCAAGCCAAGCTAAGCCCGCCAAGCCAAGCCCACCAAGCCTACTATACTAGTCTCTGCAACGGCTGGCTGTTCTGAGCTCTTATCTAACACCAACACTCTAGAGGGATCCAACAAACTTTCCTCTTTTTGACTTCTCTGCCTTCTAAGCCGTCGCATTTGTGTTTGGCAGTTTATCAAGACTTCAATTCTGGGAGCTTCATCACCTCTCCTCTTCCCTTAGCACTGAAACCGGAAATATCCAGTCTTGACGGTCACGTTGCACAACGTTCCAAAGCCAACGACCGAACATATTCGACATACATGCAGGTGCTTACCGGCAGTGCCAGCTCCTCGCAATCCAACCAATTTTGGACATCCATTCGCTTCAATTCGCTCATCTTGCGCCATCCGACCAGGGCAGACAACTCATTGCTCGAGTCGCGCCGGCTGCTACACCATCAAGCTGGCCGCACCGCCATTTTCTCATCTTCCCTGGCTGCTCAAAATGGAAGCTAGAAACGCCGCGGGTCGCCGCGTGTCACTGCTCAACGACGAGAGCACCAGCTACGAAAAGGTCCAGCTTCACCACCACAAACATCATATTGCCCTCCCACCATCCGCTGGCCACGCACTTAGTCGTCCGTATCCCAGCCCACGCAGCAGCTCCTCGTCACCCAATACCCCAGAGCTTCTGCGTTCGGACTCCTACGACTCTCAGATGAGCAATGATCCCATTTCACCTTTGACCCCTTCAGCCGACTACGCCCATCCAAGAAGATCTCTATACGCCTCCGACCTCCCTACCAAGCGGCCCGCCTATGTCGACAGCAGTCGGTCAACCTCGTATGAAGATGACGCCCCCGCTCCTTCTGCACAGTTGCCCGCAGACCGCCCTGGGAAGCGATATCCTTGCCGATATAGAGACTCTCATGGCTGCGAGAAGACATTCACCACCTCTGGTCACGCTTCACGGCATTCAAAGATACACACCGCCGAGAAGGCCGTTCAGTGTACATACCCAGGCTGCCAAAAGAAGTTTACCCGCGCCGACAACATGAAACAGCACTTGGAAACCCACTACAAGGACAAGAGCCGATCCTCAGCCAGTCAGCGTGCGCAAAAGGCTGTTCTTGCGGAAGCGCGCCGCAACTCGTCCACCAGTCGCAGCCGCTCGTCCGCCTCAACGACCACGACGAGCCATGAGGCTATGCAGTGGGAGTCGGACGCTTACGTCGCCTCTACGCAGCCTCTTGCCTCACCGAGCGCCAGCTCATGGGAACTACGCACCCACAATCTTCCCCTGCTGAACCGTCCTGCAGTCGCCCGGTCACCGAGTAGCGGCCTGGACGCCTTGGCCATGGCAGTAGCCTGCCAGGAGGGCAGCAGAAGACAATAAATAACATTGGTATCCTTGCAGAAGTGAAAGCATCGAGCTTTCACTTGAGAGAATACTTCGTCCGCGATATTCCCTCCCGACGGGCACTCAAAATTTCTGGTAATGCTTAATTCCGCACCCGACATGAGTCTTCGCGGTAGGCCTTGCGCGCACACTCGTTGGGCAATAAAACTCGGATGACGAATGGTATCTTTCTGTTTCCTCTTCTCACTGGAGGGTACGATGCTCATAAGCAGCGTCCACCTCCGTTCCCCAGCTAGCAAGGCGATGGAGTCATGTTTTGTACATTTTGGTACGAGGCGCCTCGTTTGTGCCGTCATTTGATCCGGCGTTGTTGATTGATATCCAGTTTTGCGGTGCGGCTTACGATTTTGCTTTTTTTTTATATATAAATCGGCGCTATCTGTGTTGACTCAGCACCACGGCGATCACACTGGAGCTTTGGGATTACAGTATACAGGCGGCTTGTACACGTTTTTAAGCACCTCATGAGCTTTCCTTATTTTGTCTTTTGTGTTCCCACCCATTTGAGAGCAGACCGAGTCGATCCTCAGCCTGTCCCGTCTGAACCACTTCTCTCCTGTCCTGAAAAGCTCCCGAGACGCGTGTCATGTCATGCATAATCTTGGCTGTCTAGAGCAGCGTGGGACTGGTTCACATTCTGGCGTCTCGTGGTCGGGGGGAAGAAAATTTCTGTTTTAACGAACTGTTCTATTAAGGGATGTCAGGCCATGCAATCCCAGACACGAGACACACACACACACACACGCATACGCATACGCATACACACTCACAAACGTTCCGATCAACCGTCTTTGTTGATTGGAAGTACCACACGAAAAGGGTTTGGTACAATGGGCGGCTTTCCAGGGACGTATATAGCTTTTAGGCACTGGTGTATCTGACCGACCTGCTCTCTGCGGTTGTGTTGAATGGAATTTTCTGGGTACAGGAATTGATACCAATTGCCAAGAATTCTAGTCGCCTTGCGTGATGCTGTCTATGGCTGTCAGGAATCCACGGCCTGGTAACGATGATTCCCACCCTGGGTCATGCCTGTTTGTTTGCTCATGGACTTTTTTTGCACAGGGCTGTCTTGGCTCAGGTGCCGTGAAACAAATTTGACCAAGCAGAGAAATAAATGCACGGGGTATCTATGTTTTTTTTTGTTTGTCACGCCTCCAGCTCTGGCGATGCGGCGACACCATCTCCCCTTGCCCCCCCCGACCCGAACCCGGCAGGACATGGATCAGCGCACGAGAGAAGTCGGCCACTGTCCACGGACGAGCGAGGCCGCGGCGCGCACTGATGTCAAAAAGAACTGCCCGGCCTTGCTCACCGTGCGAACCGGCCCGGCCAGGGGGTTGTGGGCCGCGCCGCGCCCGCCCCTGCAGGCTCCGCTCTCCTGGCTCTGGCTCCGGTTCCCGGGGCTCCCGTCGGCGGGCCCCAGGGCGGCACCGACAAAGTCGTATCCGATGTCGAACTGGATGCCATCGGGGTTGGCCAAGTTGTACCGGTTGTCTGCGAAAAGGGCGCGTCAGCTCCGGTCCCTCCCTCCCGCGCGTGCGTGCGTGCGTGCCTCTGTTTGCCGCGGAGCGGGGGGGGGGGGTGTGTTGACGCAAACTTACACCATTGGGAGGTCGCTTCGGGATGGATGCCGATGAGGACAACCCATCCGTTGCCGTGGGGCGTCCGCGAAGCAGCGACGTTGCCGGACCGCGAGTACCGTGCCAGGACGGCGGTGTCGCTGGCGGCGGCTGGCCCGGACGCGGACCCGGACGCGGACACGCCCTTGATGACGACGCCGTCCTGGAAGTAGGCCCAGCGGTCGCGGATGGTCTGGCCCTTGGCGTGGCCGGCCGAGTCGGACTGGAAGGTCCAGTCCACCTGGATGAGGGTGTCGGAGTCGTTCCTGACCTGCGAGCCGCGCTGGCTGATTTCGCTGTCGACGTCGACGCCGGCCGGGAGCAGGCCCAGCCCCGGCGTGTAGCCGGCGAGGAAGGCGCCGAGGCAGATGCCCATGTAGCGGCCGCCTCGGGAGACGAAGTCGCGGATGGCGGGGGCCGAGTCTCGGATCTCCGCCCAGGCGCGGCCCAGATCTGCTCTCGGGCGTCGAGGGACGCCGCGCGCGTCAGTCGGTCGCTCGCTCGCCAGACGAGGAGGGGGCGGACAAACGTACCTGGCCCGCCGCCGTACGCAAACACGTCCACGTCGCGCAGGCTGTCGGGCGTCACCTTGACGTCCTCGTCGGGGCCGGCGTACGTCACGGCCAGCTTGTGCGGCGACGACTCGAGGAGTTGCGCCAGCGCCCCGGGGCAGCTCTGGCATACCGCTGGGCCGCGATACACCAGGGCGCGGTACTCCTTGGCCACGGCTGAGGCCGCAGCCGCCGCGAGCACCGTGACACGAGCGAGGGTGCGCATGGCTGGGGCTTGTCGGTCGCCGTTGTTGTCGTCGTCGTCGTCGTCGTCGTCGTCGTCGTCGTCGTCGGGCCCTGTTGTTTGTCTTGGCAAGAGAACGAGTTCGCGAGGGAGGGTCGAAGAAGCAAAGCCAGCTCGCTCGCTATATGTACGTAGGTAGGCAGGGGGCGGCGTCGGACCCGGAATCTGCCCTCGCATCCAATGAATGGCTGACAGGGTGATGTGATGTGGTTGGTGGTGGCCTGCAGAATCCGAATCCCAGAATCCCAGAATCCCAGAATCCCAGAATCCCTTCGGCCAACGGCCAACGGCCAACGGGCGACGGGCCACCGCTTCAACAAGGCGTCCACTCCGCAGCAATTGATGTTTGCAACGCCACCCGAAGCTTGCCAGCACTGTCTCGCAACTCCGCCACAATCCGGGCGACATTTGGCACTCATCTGATTCGTGCGTTCGGCGCCACTGCCGGGACAATCGCGATACTGCGCCTCCCTGTGCTACCCTGCTCTGTTTCATTTTGCTCACTGGGCTGAGCTTGTGCGGCATGCGGCACTGGATGACACCAGATGGCAGACGGCGGGCAGGTGTCATGAGCGTGAGCGATTTACTTTTTGTTTGCGCCGGGCATCGAGCGGTCGTCGACGGGAGAAATAAATAAATAAATAAACAGAAATGAAAAATAAAAAACCTCTGCCAAGCAGGCCGCGTGGCCCTGTTCGTGGTCAGCCCCAAGCATCAGCAAGCATGACGTGGCTCGCGGATCAGACTGGGTCGTGATCCCTTCAGCTGAGGCATTGCCTCACGGTATCCGGCATCTGATATCCGATCGGGCAGGTGCCCTAGTCGCATCAATTGTCTGCAAGAATTGTGGTCATTGATTTTCGGTAATACGTGAGGTATTCTGTCGTCCCGATAGCTCGTGCTGTTCTTTATTCGCACTGCTTCCCCCAGGCCGCATGGTCGTGGTTTCTCATACACATACATACAGCTTCCATGAAAACCGCGTCAACGCACAAACTCAGCCAGCTCATCTCCACAATTCGTCCTTGCCTGTGGCATCTCTGGCCATTTCCAACTGCTCGTCTGTCTGGCAGACCAACACCCGGTGCCGCGCCTGGACCAGGCTCACGTCCTCCACCACCTCTGCGAGATTGCTCGAGTTGCGGGCCTGGTCAATGGAGAAGCCGAGACAGGTCGTGCGGCGCACCACCTCGTCTCGCAGACGGGCGCTCTTTTCACCAATCCCGCCTGCAAATACCAGTGCGTCAACCTGACCCTCGAGCAGGACGTAGTAGCTGCCAATGAAGCCGCAGACGCGATGGACGAATATGTCAAAAGCCAGCTTGTGCTTGGGCTCGTCGGAGCCGGCAATGACACTGAAATCCGTTGTGCCCGTCAGGGACTTCCACCCGCTTTGTTTGTTGAGAATCTCTTCTGCCCTGGAAATGTGGAGGTGTTTGGTGGAAGCCGGCGAGAGTCTGCCGACATCGCTGGCGTAGTGGAAGACGAGACTGTGCGCGCCACATCGCTTGTCAGCATCGTCATGGTCTGGTACGGCCGTGACGAGTTGGCTCGAGCTTCATGTTCCAACATACCTGGGATCCACGCTGCCACTTCGAGTTGCACCTGGAAGACCGGCCAAAGGTGTCAGTCCCATGCTTGTGTCCCGGCTCTTGCCGGCTTGAATTGCGCAGGCGCTGGCACCGCTGCCCAGATGAAGCGCAATTATGTTGACTTCACTCGTGTCCTTTCCTAGAAACTCGGCGACTGACCGGGTGATGAATGCGTAGCTGAGGCCATGAAACCCATACTTGCGCAGTCTGTTCTTCTCCGCCACATCCGGGTTGATGGGATATGTGTAGATGTGTGGTGGAATACTGGCGTGAAACTGAGAGTCGAAGCAGGCGACATTGGTGGTTTCCGGGAGCTGCTTGATGCACGACGCTACAATACCGAGAGCCGCTCCATTGTGTAGCGGCGCAAGGTCGCTCAGCTTTTCTAGCTGGTGATATGTGTCTTGGGTAATAGTCCGAGACTCGGTGTAGTCGCCGCCATGAACAATTCGGTGGCATGCAATGGCCAAGTCGTCCTTGGACGTGATTTCTTCCAGGTCGCTGTCGTTGATGAGTGTGTCCAGGAGTACGGAGAAGGCGCCGTCTTGTCCTTCGATCTGCTGGCCGGCCGGTTGATTGTTGGCGACTGTCTTGCCATATCGCGAGTATTTGAGTTTTGCCGGAGGTGCTGTCAGGCCACTGACTTGAGCCTCGGCGATCCGACGCAGATTCCCATTTCTCTCACCCAAGTAGGCGGATATCTTGACCGAGCTGGAGCCGGCGTTGATTGAAAGAATAATTTTCTTCATGGCAAATGAGCTACATGACGCGTGTAGCGCAGGCTTGAGATGTGGCTACGAGTGCGCCAGAGCTGAAAGAGATTCGGATGCCTCCAGCTCGCGTGGTGATGGGTGGTCGAAACAAAGACATGACGCCGTCATGGGGTGACGAGGTGGTGCCGCCGGCGTGGTGCGCCATGACGCATAGTCTAACTAAAGTCGACCAGACCAGCATGAGCATGCGCTGTGCCATGCCATGGTGGGGGTCCCGGACGGCTGACGTTCCCACCGTTCAAGTGAGCCACGGGCATACAAAATTCACGGTCCACTCCCCGATCCATCCATGGGCTTCACCACGCGCTCCAGCTGTTGTCAGTTCCAAGGCGAACCACAGGGCAGCTGCGTTGGAATGCTCGTCAACACGCCGTGTTTTGGATGTGCTTTGTCCTGCCTTGTATCGTCGCAGTTTTGGCGTAGCCTTTTCGCCATGCTGGCCTTGGCATACAACCGTCGTAAAATCGTGCGCGCTTCTACGCATCTCTTTTATCCTCTATCGTCTGAATCCCGTGGCTCGGCAACAGACTCCAGTGTACGGGTCCGGTCAGGAGACTCGAGCGCAGCTGGTTGGCCCGGCAGCATCTGTGGTGAGGGTAGCTCGAACCGGTTTGGAGGCAAGGAAACCCCTTGGAAGTCCCCATCAGCCCTGTGAGCATACAGCCACATTTCGAGGAATCGCCGGTAATCTGCCGTTGCATTTTAGATCTCGACGCCTCATGACCCTCAGCCTACAGACGTGCGGCAGGCCAAAACTTACCTTGCCGGCTGCTAAACTGAATGGACAGATAGCGAATGTCGACAGGCGGCTGGAACGACCTGCTCGATTCTGAGCTGCTCTGGCTACTACTACCCGCCGATGACCGTACTCTCGGTCGTACCCCTCGAGCAAACGAGAATCGTCGCCGAGGCGGCTCATCAGGCGCGCTTCCTCGCCTGCTCCGAACGCCAAGCTTCAATTGTTTCGCTCCGTCGTCACGATTTCGCACCACTCCGTCAAAAACGTGCACCTCATACTCACGATACTGACCGTCCGTCTTGTTTGCAAGAACGCTTATGGAATGGAACGTGGTACATCGATCGCGCCACATCTTGAGACGCTGAATCGCCCCGATTCCCTTGACCTTGCCAAAACTATCTGTTCGGCCGTGCACATTAGTCCAGACTACATCTACGTCGTAAAAGTCAATCAAGTCCTTTCGTCGCAAGTCGCCTTGGAATCGGCTGGATCCATCGACAGTTGTAAATTCGTATCTGACTTGAATGTACTGGTCATGAATACAGACACCTTGGTCGGAGGTGTACCGGATCCGATGGGGTTCAGGGAACGTCAAGTATCGTTCCATGTCCGCAGCATCATGGTACTGTCGATGCCGAGAATGAAGTGTATGTGGATGAATTTCCGACGGGACATCAGATGGTACTGTTTACACACGTTAGCGGCGCCGAGGGCTTGGGACGTATACACGGCACAGGCGCAAGGCCAATTCGCTGACTGCTGCCGCCGACGTACAGTAATGTTCAAGCAGCTCGTTTTGGTAGCTGCATTGCCACAAGACTCGTCTATGTTCGGAGCCAACCACTTCCCACGGGCCAAGGTAGACAGTGCGCTCGTCCGGGGTGTCTTGAAACAGGGTTCTGGAGGGCTATTTAGTAGTCAAGACGTAGTTACGTGTGCAATCTGCGCTACGGAGTAGTACTGTGCTTGCGCTTGCGCTTGCGCTTGCGCTACCGCTGTGCAAGGCTTGGTCTGGGGGTTCTCACATTGTTGCTTGATATCCGGGCGGCCCCAGTTCCAGCGGACGCAGGGAGGTCTGGGGTGCGACTGAGTCCCCGGCAGACGGCGCCGACAGCGTCGACACTCCCGAAGTTGGGGTCCAAGTCGAATCTAGTGGGCTGGCATAAGAAGGGCCATAGGTAGGAGGACGGCCGAGAGACGACGAGGTGAAGGAGGATCCGGAGGAAGAGGAGGCGGCGGCCATGCCTACGACGGCTCGGGTGCTAAAGTAGTATGCTGCAACCCTGCGCAGCAGACGACATGGACGATCCAAGCTCGGGCGTCGCCGCGGAGAATAAAATAGGTCATGACCGAGTCACGAGCGACCGTGGATGATGGGACGGCGGGCAAGGAATAAGCGCAAAGAGCAACAAGCGGTGCGCGGCGCGGAACGGGTGACGCTCAACGGATTCTTTTTCTGATGAGAAGCCAGGGTACCGAGTATGGAGGCTCCAGACTTGAGCGCATGGCCACGGAAGCGCGGACCGTCCCAGTCCCGAGTCCCGAGTCCCGAGGCATGAAACTAGCACACAGAGAGAGAGAGGGCATGTGTGGAAATCCCAGGCATGGTGGATGAAAATGAGTCTGACGACAGGTGTCTGGGTCTGGGAGCCGTTGAACCATGCCGTTGAACCCCACCTTCCTTCCCTTCCTTCTTTTTTAAAATCCCCCCCCCCTGTTGTAATCCCGCATTGTTGGAGCGAGGACAGTCGTTGGGTTGGTAAGACCGGAGCGGGCAACAATCACAGTAGGAAATCGAGCGTAGCACGCGAAAACGTCGATACATGGCGGCGGACGCACAATGTCATACGGAGTACCTGTCAACTGCTCCGTGCCTGCTCCGTACATGGGCAATATACGTACGGAGTACGTACTTGGTACTCCGCAGTTGTCTGCCAACTATTATTAGTACGGAGTGCTTTTAGGGGACCACTCAAACTCCCTGCTCCCCGCATGTCGGAGGGTGCAGGATCCACACAAGCACAAGCGTGGGGCGGAATTACACAATGACAAGCCATCTGCGGAACATCGGGGGCTGGGCATGGGTTGACAAGGCTGTTTGTTGGCAAGCGAATCGGAGCGCCAGCGTGCCGAGCGGTGGTCGAATGGATTGAGCTGCCGGCACCAAGGGAAAATATCGACTACTCCTCAATGATCAATGACGGTAGGTTTGACTGGTCGGCTGGCCGGTGGTCGCCCTGCAGCCACCGTTGCGCGTCGAGGCAGGTGCGATGTGCTGAACATTGGATTGAATGCTGTCAGCCAGGATTCCAATTGGACCACCAACAACGGCAGGCGACACACCGGGCTGGGCACTTCCCAGATACTAAGACCTGCTTGAGTACCGAAGGGAGGTGCTTGATGCGCCGAGACTTATTGGACCTTGAGGTTGTTGTAATCACGTACTCCGGAGTCCGTAGGCTGGTCGTTCATCGTGGTCGAGCTTGGCGTATTGCTCCGTACCTCGACCACGAACCACGGGCCGCGACGCAGTGTCCAGTGTCCGCGGCCCAAAGCTCGCAGGGCGGCGGGCCGTCGGATCCATCAGTCTGAGTCTGGTGGTTGCCAAGCGGGCCCACTGCCCAATCGAGTACGTACCACTAAACGCGGGAGAGCCGCCCACGAGGCCCAAGCCATCATCGTGATGGGTTGGCTGAACTTGTGCTCACCACTTCTTCACATCCCGCCGGCTTTTCTCCGCGACCAACCTCCACATGTCGATTGCCTACCGAATGCACTGACGCATGGAACAAGCAAGCCCCGGCGTCTCGCTGAGTCGCTGCACGGTGCGCATTGCACATCGACTTCTGAAGCTCTCCCTCCAGCCTCGCACCAAGCATCCCAGCATCTACGTCGTCGCCTCGTTAAATCCGGGACAACATTTGTTTAGGCAATCTTTTCTGTGGACGGAGTATACGATTGTATAGCTGAGGCAGACCAGACAATACCGGAAATGCCCGGTTGACGAGACCAAAATGTCGGCACCGCCCGGCAGCTTGTCATACCGCAATGGCTTTGACGTTATCGGTTATGTATACATAACGTGCAATACTCGGCAAATCTGAATGACGCAAGATGAGAAATACAACATATTCTACTTGGAAACGAGCCTTGCAGGTTCCAGCCGAATCGACGCCTTTAGGACGTCAGAACCTGGCTCCCACTCCATCTCCTCCTCAGCCGGCCAAGGGTCGAGAACGCCACGTGCCTGGACAATCACTTGTTTTGTGTTACGTGCCGCCGCCAGTGTTTTGTCAGCTCGTCGTCTTCCCAGGGGCCGTCTGGCTCTCCATCTGTGCGGGCAAGCAATCTACTCGAACCACCCTCTACCGTTGATTCCAGCCGCTGCAGGCCAAGTTCGTGCTGGTAGGCTGGCGCAGAGCATGATGCTACTTGAACACCAGCTTCGTCAAAGGGCGAAGGCGTACGGAGTACGGAGTAGGTTTGTCCCAATACCAAGCGTTCCCGCTCACCCACGTCCGCCCCCAGACGCCCAAGCCAGCCAGCCAGGCTGTTCTGTCACGCGTCGGACTACTCTGTGGTCCTTGTTCGCCCAACCCACCGTCCGTGGCACACGCAGATTTCTCAATCCTTTCCTACTAATGAATATGCCAGAGTAAAGAAACATGCCTCGATGAGATGTGTCGCGAGGTCGTTCTCGGGACGACTTTCGCCAATCCGTTACCCATCAAGAGAGGGGAAAAAAAAAATAAAGTCGACGACATCAAGGAAGCAATCCGAATGAGCGCTCCGACTATCAGCGCTGCCTCTTGCGCTTCTCTGTGCCACACATTCAAGTTTCGTCGCACAGTCTAGCAAGTATCGAGGCTACACCAAGACGGCATGCTCACGTACCTGACAGCGTCTTGGCGGAGAAATAGAGGTTTCTTGGGTTCCGGCAGCTCTGCACTATCCGCGCAGGACTCGCAGGTGTGAAAGAATTGCATTCCTTTTGCCAAATCACAAGTGCCGGCGGGCTTGCTAATAGTTCCATCTCGTCTCTAGGACCGCCACCAACTTCGATATGAATTGGACCTCAACTCATGGAACCTACGCATTTGGGGCGTTGCGGCTTCTGGCTTTCTTACCGACTCGTACGTATATTTTGAGTAACCGAGACACTCCTCTTCCCACTGCTCCCTCGTCATGGCGACGGCTGGGACGACCTTCGCTGACTGTGCCGTCTCTGCAACAGGTACAACCTATTTTCTACCAACGTTATCCTTGCTTCCGTTGCTTTCGTATATTATCCTCATGGAGGACAATGGCCCGGCCTTCTCATCAATCTCTTCACCTTGCTAGGCTCAGTCATTGGGCAGCTCTTTTTCGGATTCCTCGCGGATTACTTTGGTCGCACTCGACTGTACGGAATCGAATTGGTTTTAGTCATTGTGTCAACCATTGGAGTTGCCACAAGCAGTCACGGGGCAGGGGACTTGTCATTTCTGGGACTATTCATATGGTGGCGATTTGTGATGGGAATTGGTACGGGGAAACGTCACCCACTCAAACCGCTTCCAACGGCCGGCCGTCGTCATCTGACAGCTTCTCGTGAAAATAGGAATCGGCGCCGAGTACCCACTGAGTGCTGTAATCACATCCGAGTGGTCAAGTACGCAGTCGAGGGCTACCATGCTCTCCAGTGTCTTTCTCATGCAACCTGTTGGACAAGCTTTGGCTCAACTGGTGGGCCTCTTGGTGTTGCTTGGTTTCAACAACTCCAACAACTTCCAGGCTCTGCAATGTGGTCTTAACACGGCAAACGCAGAAGAATGCCGGAGGGCTGTCGACGGCATTTGGCGCATTGTCATCGGCTCGGGCGCGATTCCCGCCCTCCTCGCCATAATTTTCCGATTCTTTCTGTTTGATTGCGGCCTATACAGCCTCGAGGTCCGAAACAAACCCGCTGTAGCCATTATGAACACTCAAAGAATATATGGTGCGCCTGTGAGTGGCACTCTCGGAAGCACCTTTCAGATGCAAAATCAAAACGGCATGCAGCCTGAACTACCCCCTAGACCAATGACGATTCAGTTCTCCAAGGAAGATCTGTACAACTACTTCATCAGGGATAAGAACTGGCATTATTTGCTAGGAACATCCATGACGTGGTTTGTTCTTGACGTTAGTTTCTACGGCCTCTCCCTGGACAATAGAAGAACTTTGTCAGATATGTGGGCAACCAGAGACCCCGTACCCATTGACGAGAATCTGAAGTGCTGGAAGTCGTCGATCCCTGGAGGCAATTCAACTGTCCCGCAGTGGAAGCAGACGGGCGTTCCCGTATGGCAAACCGACGTCTTGCACCCGTGCGCTACCATTTACGACGTTTTAGTTGAGCAGACGAAGCAGTATCTGCTGACCGTCTCTCTTGCTTCCATCGCTGGAAGCGTTTGTTTCATTTATTTTGCAAACCGATTGCCTCGTCGACACTGGCTGACTGCCTCTTTTCTTATACTGACGGTACTCCTCATGGTCACTGGGGGCGTTTACTATGGAGTCCACCACTCAGCGGCTGCCCCTGCTACAGTTGTATTTGTTGCCATCAACCACTTCATTTTCAACTTTGGTATGTGGTCGACTTTGTGGTATTTATTCAAGTACCCTAGACAGCCTCATAGACTTGGTGGTATTGTGGCTCCGTACGCCTCGAGCGGGACTGACAGTTTTACTTCCAGGAGCAAACACATTGACCTTCATTATTCCGGCCGAAATCTTCCCCACGTGCTACCGCTGCACATGCCACGGCATCTCTGCGGCATCTGGAAAACTAGGCAGCATCGTAGCTGTCCTAGTTGTATACGGCATCAACTCTGCCTACAAGAGCGAAAGTAGACAGGGCCTCATCTTCCTCCTCTTCGGCTCGGTAGCAGCCATGGGCGCCGTATTTTCATGGCTGTACCTCCCTGATTCGCAGCGTGTGATGGAAGACGAAGGAAAGAGGTTCTTGGAAACAAAGGATCTGGAAGAGTTGGGAGAAGGGCGTGAGAGGGCCCGGCTGAATGGCGAGTCGATTACAACTCGCGAAAAAGTGGGAAAATTTGAAACGAAGACGACCACTGCGTCCACGCAACGCATCGACAGCGCCATGAACCTAAAACTGTAAATCTCTTTGTGGGCGGCTAATTTGTTTGCGTAAAAGGCGTAATAGGAAGCGATTGTTTGGATCAGATACCCAGTTGTATACATGCCGTCATCGACAGACCGCAACAAGCTCCAGAACTCCTCGCCCAGATCAAGCACAAGAAAAACCCTATGCCGAGCGCCAAACGTACCACCCATCTGTGCCCCGTCATGTAACAAGCCTGACCGAGCAGAAGGAACAAGATGCGACGCGGTGGAGGTATCGACGTCTTCGCTCCACAAGAGAGACTCAGTAGTCCCTGCGAGCAAGCAGCTCCACCGTGTCAACGTATAAATCATCCATACTCGTCGTCCCCCTTACGTGCCCGTTTCTTTCCAACGAATCCAGCCACCTATTCCACCTCGTTCCGGGCACAGGGTCCGTCCAACCCCTCAGTGGCCCCAATATCCTCGACAGCCGGATAGCAAATGGCGCGAAATGAATATCCACGAGGCTCAGCGTCGATCCTGTAAAGAAGGGGCCCTGCTCGTCGGCGGCGAGAACGAGGCTGGTGATGTGTTTCTGAAGCCGGCTCGTGGATTCGCTCTGGGATGGTGCTCCCTGGGCAGACAGCAGGCTGTAGAAGGACGGAACGATGCGGGCGTCGATCTAGGTCTCGTCAGCGGTGCACACGGCAAAGGGCGTGAGAGCCAGGAGGCGAATCTTAGATACATGGTATATCCAGAGGCGGCATTTGGCTTTAAGCCTCGAGTCCACGGGCAGGAGGGGCGTGTTCTTGTCCATATCCTCGAGCTGGTTGTAGTGATTGTGGGCGTTAGCCGCGGGGAGAGGGCCAGGGCAAGCCGAGACTTACGTATTCGAGAATGACGGCGCTTTCGGAACAAGACCAGTCGCCCTGGCGTATGGTGGGCGCGGTTTCCGTTTCCGCGAGACCGGCTTGCGTAGATGCCGTGAGAGGGGGCGTCTTGGACGGCTCGACTTCGCAGTATTGGTAGGCCAAGCCTTTGGCTTCGAGAGCGATCCGGGCGGGTCAGGAGGATTATTTTGCGCCATAGAAGGGTGGACGTACCAGTAACAGGAGGAATAGAGCTTCAGGTCGTGCTCTTTCGAGCGCTTCTTGACGAGCGTCGCCGCCGCGCCGGTCGCCCTCGTCGGCGGTGCTTTCTGCAGCGCACAGAAGGAGATGGAAGAGAAAAAATTTAGAGGCGACACCCGTACGGGGTTGAATTAGGGGGGACTGGGTCGGGGGGGGGAGACAAACCTGCGTCTTCCTCACTTGCTTCTCCTGCTGCGCCACGTAGCGCTGGACGCTGTTCTTCTTGATGTCGTCGCTCCTCTCGAGCGTGTGCCGGTGCGGGCCGGCCACGCCGTCGCTCTTCCCGTTGCCGCCGTTGCCATTGACGCGCTGGATGGTCCAGAATCTCTGCCCGACAGGCAGCGCGGAGCCGGCGGCCGCGGCGGCCGCGGCAGCCTCGCGGTCAACGTAGGCACTGGCGTTGGGGAAGTACTCGGTGATGCGGATCTTGACGTCGCACAGGTCCCGCGCGCGCGCGCTCCTCTTGCGCTTCCTCTTGGACGGGTCGTCTGATTTCGGGGTCCCCGGCGGGCGGCCCTTCATCCGACAGTCCCAGTAGTGGGAGACGAACGGCTTGCGCTTGTAGCGCTGCGTTGAGCGGTGCGAGTAGACGTTGTCCACGTGAGGGAAGTATGTTTCGAACCTGGCTCGGGAGCCCGTCAGCCGGCGAGAGAGGAAAGCACGCGGTAGACGCTGCAGGTGGTGGGAGCGGGAACGCCGGCGACCGAGGCGGGGGAGGAGAGCGGGGGAAGAAGAAGAAGCCTTACTGCTCGTCCGTCAGGACAATCATGTCATTTACGTTGAAGAGTTTCTCCCTCCAGGCCCGCAGATCCGGGGGGTCGACGACGATCCTGCCCGTGCCCCTGCGCTGCTGCGCCTTGCCCCCAGGCGGCGTCTCCTGCGCGCCGTCGAGATGGCCGTCCACCGCCACACCGCTCGGCATGGTCGCGGGAGCCAGAATGCCAAACTGGCCGCCGCCCGGGGCACCGCTCTGCCGCGGCGACGCGCTCGGAGCAGCGCCGTTGAACGGTCGGCAGGCGTCGTTCAGGCCGGGATAGCCCTCGATGCCGACGCCGATGTCGAGGCGGAACTGCCCCGCGCCCGGCCGCCCCGCTCCCGACCCGGGCAATGAGCCGGGAGCCGCCATGCTGGGTAGAGCGCGCCCGACAGCCTTGGACGTGCGAATGCGAGCGACGAGGACGTTTGTCGGCGGGGCGTGACGGTGGTAGCATCGCCTGGCGGTGCTTTCTTGGGGCGTCTTTTGCCCGTCTGGCGCTGCTTTTACGGCTGGCCAAGGATGCAGGTGAGGCAGCACGGAGTAACGTTCCTATTTTTGCGGCGTGGAGAAGAGCGGCAGTGTGTGCACGGGCCACTGGATTCTGCAGTGGCGCAGGTGGGGAACGCCTGGCCCTGCACAGGCTCGGCACAACTTGGGTACCTACGGAGCAGGCGCCCAAAAGTTGGCGATTGATGTACAGTCTACTACGTAGTTAGTATGTGCCCTGTAATTCTTCAGGGCGCAAGGTTGTCGAGACATGATTGACACGGGCATTCGGGGCCAGTTTTTCATGAGGTTCCTTCGTCAAATTTTTGGTGGAGATATCAAGCTACATGTGCATAACTTGCCACCCATATAATACAAGTCGTTAGCCCGAAGCGAAGACAAATAGATAGAGAGAGCACAGTGAGGAGCACAAATCCGAGCGCCGCGTATCCAAACCAACAAGGAAGGCGCGAGCTTCGGGCTTCCTGCCAGCCCGCCAGCCGTAGCTGCCCATTACGCCTCTGCTCCCGAAATTATCTTGGCCACCTCGCTAAAAGCCGAAAATCACCACCGATTCTGATACGCATTATTTTTCCTTTTTTTTTTCTTGTTTTCCTTCCCCTTGCCACTCCAAGCGTTTCCGAGTCAGCCTCGCATGGCGCTGTCTTGCCCCGAGTCCCACGACGAAAGGTCCATGGCATCCATTGGTCCCATGTTCATGAGTGCTCGGAGAACCCCCTCGCCAACAGGCGTCATGTTGGGAGGTGCTGCTTGGCCATTCATCTCGGCCCCCCAGGTCTGAGGCACGGCAAAACCGGTTTGCGGACCAGCCACGTCGTGGTCCATGGCAAACAACGACTCGCCAAAGAAGCCTTGGTGATTGCCGGCATCTGTTGGTGCGCCGTGGTTCATCAAGTTTTGCTGAGACGCCATGGGACTTGGGTGGAAGCCGTTTTCTCGTGCCGAGCCACCCAAGTTTCCCGGCGCAAGATGCGTCTTGACGTCCGACCCTGCGCCGCTTGAGTTTGGTGTTGGCCCGTTCGACTGTCCTCCTTCGGGCGACCCTCCTCTATCATGAACATCACCATTTGCTTCGTAGCCCGTAACGTGACCGCTGACCGAGCCGTTCTTCTCATACATGGTCCCAGTCCCAGAATTCGGCGTCAAGACGGGCACCGAGGTCTGGTCTGTTGCGAGCCACGTCTGGCCCCCGCCAAATCCAGCGTTGGCACCCGAGATTTGTCCAGCCTTGTTGTCGCCTTGACCGTCGACAAGGTCAGGCGCTGCAGCCGGGTTCCCGTCGTCGCCCTGTGATTTCATGTAATGACACTCTCGGTAAGCCAAGATTCCTTGAACACTTTCAGGGTCGGAGCAAAGCGGGCCAGCATGCTCGACGCTGCTTCCAAAATGAGGCTGGTTGAGTTGTTAGCTTCGTCCTGACTTAGTATCAGGGACCATTGATCATATGTCGTGCGCTTACACTGTCTCCGCCGCGGAAGGCGTTTCTCAGATTTGGAATGCGCACAGCAAGTGCTTCAAAGTCTACGTCGAGTTGTACCAAGAAGGACTCTGTCAGTGGATTCCGCCGCTTCAGAGCGTTCATTGCTGACAGGAGAAATCGCAATGAATCTGCCGTTTGCGAATCATCTGGGCGGCTTTTCAGATACTGAACGAAAACTCGAGCTGCTACATAGAGACAGAAAGAAATAAACGGATTCATCTGCAGTATGATTGTGTCAGGCGAGTCGGTACCTCATGACATTTGCTGTTCCAGCAGGCACTTACCGATGACAGGTCCATGTGAGAAATCGTTCTCATGATGCTAGCAATTTCGTTTGCGGCCGTGATGCAACGCACTTTACTTTCTGAGCTGACCGACGCCACAAGCTTGTTCTTATCAGCTTTGAAGATGGCCGCCTGATGCAGGCAAATGGTTGACGTATGGATACTCATATTGGTGAATATGACATTGGGGCTTGACAGTCCATTGGGGAGTTTCAGATATGCCGGGAGACCTAGTGATGTGTTTAGGAGAATATTGTCCATCTGTCTATGACGTTTCCAGAAGGGGCCGTTGAGGTCATGGTCAAGATCATCATCGTCCGGGCGATGAAGATGTACAAGATTGCGTCCGAACAGAGATGCCAGCAGTACAACGCCGCCAAACGACGAAATCTTACCGACTCCGGGCGGCCCAGTGGATTCTTGCAAGGTTAGCGTCTGCTCGGGTCGGCTCATGTCAAAGGCCTCGTCAGACGCTGGCATCCTGGTCATGATGTCCCTTTCGTCAACCGTCATTGGCCAACCCGTACCAATGCTTGCATATCGGTCTTCACAGAAAGCCATCCAAAACGTTCGCCGTCGCTCCTCGCGTTCTGTCCAGTCCTTGGGCGGGGGCAGGCATTGCTTAACGTCCAGCCCAGCACCGTCTAACCGGTGTAGGCCGATCCTGAAGAGAATGTTAGCCGACTTCAACCCATGTCGGGAGCGCGCGAATTGGCATTCTTACATTTGGGCAAGACGAATCGCCGAGCCGGTGTTGATCCAAGCACGAGGGAAGTACATCATTTTCATCTCATAGGCGGCCAATAGGATATGCGTCTGACAATGTGCCACAGAAATCATGTGCTCGCCATATCCTTTTACATAATCTGCCTCTACATACTTGCGTGCTCTTTGATAAAACAGATCCTTCAGATCGGTATACTTGTCAGTAATGGAGCATGCCAAAGTCCACATGGCATATCGCAAGCACACTGACGGCCGTTGATTTGGCGCCCTACTCGCAAGCGGTTCGGTTAGTTGTATTCACGGCGCGACGCAGATGCAACATTTTTGCTGGTAACACATACAGATTCATGGCGGCGAGATAACGGTACCGGTGGATCATGGGCATGGACGGGTGAACCTTCTCAAAGTAAACTTGATGGAGTTCATCAATGGTCTCTTGTGGCGGCAGCGGCTCTTCGAGTCCAAGGCCAATCATTTCCCAGGTGAAGTTGCCTCCCCCAACGGTGTTGATTGGCATGCCCATGTTGGAGTTGAAGTTGAAGTCTTCCATGTTGGCCCCAGCCTGCGGAGACTCGCCACTGAAACGCTGCCATCTGTTGTTGTCCATGTCGTGGTCACCGCCCATGCCCAAGGAAGCGCTGGCGACGCCGAGATTTGGTGTCGCCGTCTGCGGATTGTGAGCTCCAGGCATGGGCATGTTCATGCCTTTGGCATTTGGGCTATGGATGGCGGCGGGCACTGGATCTTGCGTCTTCAACAGGGTCTCGACTTGTTCTAGGTACGCAGACGGCGATTAGCTTTGCCCCCTCGCATTGCCATTTGCACGAGCAAATCAGGTAAGCACTCACTCAGTCTCTCCTCCAGCGCCTTCACGTATCCTCTCTTGGGACCGCTCTTTCGCCGCTGTTCATCGTAGGCGCAGGAGTGACCCAGTCGCGCGCATGTGCTGCAGCTTGGACGAACTCCATCACACTTGAGCTTGCGCTTTCGGCAAATCATACAAGCCAACCGCTTCGGCTTTGGAACATTGGAGTTGTCGGGAATCGCTTCTCGCATGTGAACAGTGTTGTCAGTGTCGGGACTTTGGTCGTGGTGACCATCATTGACGTTGCTGGACAAGCAACTGTCGTCTAGTGAGCCAGCCATGGTCGTTGGCGGCACCGTGGGAAAAAGGGTCGTCGGTCGCTCGGGCCGGTAAATGGCGGGCGCAGCGCGCCTCTTTGCAGTTTGGGGGGTTGCGTCGCCTCTGCAGGCCGGACAGAGTGTTGAAGAACGGACGGCCGGAACTCGCGGGACAGTGGGGATGCGGCACGGGCGCAAACGATGAAGATGTATCGACGGCTTGTCTGCTGGAAGAAGCGCCGACAATGGCGGAGCCGAGAGATGCGCTTCACGACGGTGATGAAAAGAGTCAAGAGTCAGCCGAACGTTGGGGATCCTTCCTTGGCTGGATACCGAGACGCTGACGCCCCAACCCAGAGAAGTCAAGTCCGTAATGGTACAGCAACACGAACCGGAGGCCAAACTGCCAATGCGCACCTGGGCAGCTAAAAGCGGAGTTCGCCTGCAGCCTGGCGTATCATCACTAGGACTTCATTTCCACCGCCGAAAGTCCACGGTTGAGTCGGCCGCGGCTGCCTGGCGATGGGCAACGGCCCTGGGGCCAACCAACCGCTCGTGGGGTCGTCCAGGTCCCGGGGTTCCAATGCCATGGGCTGAGGCGGCAGGCTTTGGCGCCGTCGCTCGACCCCATCCAACATGCAGCAACCTGGACTGCTGTTAGTTATGTACGGAGCAACAAACCAGACGGTCTTGTCCATCGTTTTGGGCCGCCCTTGCGCAGTCGGGTCAGTGATTCGGGGGCTCGGCCATACATTTCAGACACAACGTGCAACCGTTTTGCGGACATGCAGTAACTAACTAGCCCAGCCCCAACCCCTACCAGGACAGAATGGTGACCAATCAACAGCTGAGCGTGTGGCCTGCCGTTCACATGTCAAAGGCGGTGGGACAGTTCGTCCGTATCCGGCAACGGAACCTAGTTATGCGAAGCCTGGTGGGCTGGTGCTGAAAGCAGCTGGTTACGGCCAAGGAGATTCCGGGTCGAAGGGTTGCGTGTTGTCGAGGTTCTCATCGAATGAAGAGCTCCATCGAACATTTGGTGTTCGGGCATGTTGAGGGCTTGGCACGCTCGCCCCCATCTTCAACCATGTGGGAAACCCTCGTCAGGCGATGGGTTCGGGTGGGTGACCGGTGGTCACTGGTGCCTGCGTGGCTGCTTGGTGCTTACTTTGTAGCCTTTGTTGCTCTACCCATCCCAACCGCCTCGCCACGACAGGAGTGTTTTGGACCTGGCCGGAGACTCCGGCATGGGGCGCCGGGAATGGCATCCACCAAGGGGCCGGCATTTGAGTGGTGATGATGGGCCTCGGCGACAGAGGCAAGCAGGTCAACCGCGTTGGAGACACTCGGGGCACGGCGCACCTGGTTCTCCCGTTTCACTTTGTCGCTGGCAAAAGATGACTGTTGCGCAGAGAAGCCTGGGGAGAATGGATGGAGCGTCTCTCCAACGCGGCGGGATGTTCCGGTACAATGAAACGTGGATGCTCCAATCCCGTCGGCAGCATCTATGCGTGCGTCACGGTATACGCATTCTAGATTGCTTTGTCGACCGGACAGGCTTTCGATTGCTCGCTCTCCCGCCCCATGGCCGCGACTCCGAGATGCGCGGATCAGGCCCTGAATGCGCCTTGTAGCACGACGGAAAGGACCCGACACGGAGTAATGGAACGGCTTTTACCCTCACACGAGCCTTCCTTGTCTCACCCGCCACAGCACTCTTGCGAACATGGCGCCAATCCGTTACCATCTTCAGAGGCACCATGCTACTGTTGATCCTATGATGGTCGGCCGCATGAGCGACACTGCGTTGTCGCAAACACAAAAAGACATGATCAAAGCAGGGGTCGCAGGAGAAACCAGACCCCAAATCCTTCACCACAAAGAACAAGAGCACAGAGGGCCCAAATATAAGTCGGCTGGTGGCCAAACTGAAAGCAAGCTACTCGTACGTAAACATGAACATGGCGCCAGGCAAACAAACGAATGCTTTTGAAACGGAACCACTCTACCAGAGCTGCAATCAATGCTCCCCTATGCGGGCAGCAAGTTCAAACTAGCACGATGCCACCGTCTTGAATTTACGATGCCATGCATCCGCTGTCAAGTACGCCCATCTACGATCCCAGCTTGAGCGATTTGAATGTCATGAGAGGAAAGGCACATTCCGCCCCGCGGAATATGTGGTTTTCCGAAACGAATTCTTGAACCCGGAAAAAGAAGAAGAGAAAAAAAAAGGGAGCGGGGGACGGCCACACGTGGGTTTCGTATTGCTCGCGGTTGACGAAACAGACTGGCACGGCGGGAGTTTGCCCGGCTTACGCAGGGATTCGAAGCTGATGGTCAGCCGCAATCACGCTGACACCGTCGGGCGTGAGGCACATTTTTCTCTTTTCGTAAAGTGCCATCTATTTATGCGATTCCAGGACCGCTGGCTGGAAGTACGGATGACTACAACTAGCTAGGTAATGCATGGGAGTCGGCTGCGTTTGCCGTCATTCAGCCTTGGATATGCGTTGTGCGGTTCGACATCTTGACGGCATACTGGATCCCCGAGTGCCTGCCCGATCCACATCATCGCTCTCCGGGCTTGGACCAAACGAGGGCCTTTACTTCCTGTCAACGTCCACACCGACAATCCGCAGGATACCCAGGTCGCTGTACGCCAGGCAATAGCGGGTTGGAGCCCATGCGACGACAGGCGACGAGCCTGCCGTCTTGAATGTGTGGACATGTTCGCCTGTCTCTACGTGCGATACCTCCAAGCCGTTTCCTATTTCGCACGGTTAGTGCCGCGTCGAGAATCGTAGGCGACTGAAGGACAAGGAGAAGAAAAGAGACCGCACCTTCGTCGCTACCGCCGACTATATAACTCCCATCAAACGTGAAGCCTAGATATCGTTAGCTGCGTGTAGCGAATGCAGGACCAATCAAGTCGGTACTGGGACTCCTGAAAAAAAAAAAAAACATACTGATACTCCTCACCGGACCAGTCATCCTCGTCAACGTCCTCTGGCACACCCAATCGCTCGTATCCCACAAGGCTATGATGGAATCCGAACCGCCCGTGGCCAGATAACGAGCAGTGGGCTGCATCTCAACCGTCAAGCACGACGAGGTATGCCCGCTGAGCATGAACTCGTGGTCCTGACCCCCCTGGGGCTGCGTCAACAGCGGCCGAAAATCAGGATACGACAAGATGCGAATCCGGCCCTCAGAGGTGGTCAGGAAGATCTTGGTGCCGCTAAAGCAGAATGCCACCTGGTTAGTCTGCATGCTCTGCTGGTGGGACGAAAGCGGCATCGCCTCCCGCGGAGACAGGACGTAGATGTTGTCAGCCTGCGTTTCTCACCACCTCCGGGGGGGGGGGGAGGGGAGGGGAGGGCAGGCAAATAAAAAAAAAAGAAAGACGCCAGAATTAAAGACGCCAGAATTCATGCAAATCCCAAGCCCAAGCCCGAGCTCACACGCCAACCAACGTCGTCACGCTCACGCTCACGACAAGAGGAGGAAAAGTACCTTGTTGCCCACGATCAACGTCTCCCCGTCCGGCGCCCAGACCAGACTCAACGCGTCCCCCAGCCCCCTGACCTCGTTGAAGCACGCCTTGGTCCTGACGTCCCAGAACTTGACGACGCCGTCCGCGCTCACGCTACACAGCTCCGCATCCTTGGTCGGGTTGAAGGCCACCTTCTCCACGGACGCCCCGTGGCCCTTGAGCTCCGTCGAGAACCTGACGTGCGATTTCTCAGGGTTCCCTGGCCGCACAAAGCGTCAACAAAAAGAGATGAACCAAAAAAAAAAAAAAAAAAAAAAAAAAAAAAAAAAAAAAAAAAAAAAAAAAAAAAAAAAAAAAAAAAAAAAAAAAAAAAAAAAAAAAAAAAAAAAAAAAAAAAAAAAAAAAAAAAAAAAAAAAAAAAAAAAAAAAAAAAAAAAAAAAAAAAAAAAAAAAAAAAAAAAAAAAAAAAAAAAAAAAAAAAAAAAAAAAAAAAAAAAAAAAAAAAAAAAAAAAAAAAAAAAAAAAAAAAAAAAAAAAAAAAAAAAAAAAAAAAAAAAAAAAAAAAAAAAAAAAAAAAAAAAAAAAAAAAAAAAAAAAAAAAAAAAAAAAAAAAAAAAAAAAAAAAAAAAAAAAAAAAAAAAAAAAAAAAAAAAAAAAAAAAAAAAAAAAAAAAAAAAAAAAAAAAAAAAAAAAAAAAAAAAAAAAAAAAAAAAAAAAAAAAAAAAAAAAAAAAAAAAAAAAAAAAAAAAAAAAAAAAAAAAAAAAAAAAAAAAAAAAAAAAAAAAAAAAAAAAAAAAAAAAAAAAAAAGAGAGAGAGAGAGAGAGACATACAAACTCGCAAAGTCTTGTCAAAAGACCCCGTCGCCACCAACGTCCCCAGCGGATTCCACGCAATCGCCCTCAATCTAGACGGAAAGCCGTGAGCAAAGGACATCCCTCCCCGGGAACAAGACGGGCGGCATGGCAGCAACAGCGGAAACATACGTGTGCGAGCCACCCCTCGCCGAATTGGGATCGTTGTAAGGCTGACTGCGCAAGCTGCCAAAGTACGACGAGAACTTGTCCTTGGGCAGGCTCTGTCTGGCCCGTAGGACCGGCGCCATGGCCGCCGCTCAAAAGACGGTAAGAGGCGGTCGACGATGAATCAGGCGGCGCACAACACGTCACGCCATGTCACGATGGATTGAAAGCCCGCGGGTGGTGGTTGGCTCCTCGAGACGCTTCACTCGCTCGTGGACATTCAAGCTACTTGCTTGAAGGAAGAAGATGAAAGAGAGGTCCAAAGAAAAAAAGGCGCTATCGTGGAGCGAGAGCCAGAAATGTCGTCGCGAGATTCGAGACCCTGCAAGCCGAGCGGAGTGAAGTGATTGGCGGGGTACCAGCCGCTCCAAGTTTAGGTAGCCGTCGCGGCCTGTGTTAACGTTGATCCGTACTAGGACGCACCGACGCCAGCCCGGTACCTGGCGCCGAGGTACGTACCCAGAGCCTCACGGATACGTATTATTCACACACACACGCCAGCCTTTTCATGCAATGCAATTCTCGTTCCCGACCCCAATCCTGTCTGTGATCCCACCAAGTTTTATGTACACTTCTGCCATCACTGCCCTGTCCTGTGCAAGGCTTCGTTGCCGTCGTGAAGAGACACCGTGATGCGTGTCTCTGGACCAATACACTTCCAACTCCAACAAACCGCCATGCTCACGGTTTCGACCCGAAGCACAGCTTCTTGTCAAGTCCGAGTCTCGGTTCAAAGTACGCCTTCATCCCGTGCACCACACACCAAAGCTGCGCAGACGGGGTCAGCTGCCGCTGCACAGCCGGCCGTCACCGTCCAGTCCAATTAATCCTTGCCAATTCGCCAACAACTCCAAACGCCATGTGTGAGAACAATCGAGTTGACAAAGCTGCATGCTGAAATACTTTCTAAAAACAAAAAAAGAGCCCGCGGCGAGCGCGTGCAATCCAATAGTGTCGTTGCAGGAAGGCATTTACCGTTAGCCATCAACCTGCGTGACCAACCCACAAGCCAATGGCCCATGACCGGCCTTGCACATGGTCGTGTGTATATTAAAGTCGTCAAAAGAGGTGATGTCGTGAGCGTAATCCAACCTCGACAGCTGTATCCTGACTTTGTAGGCTCATATTTAAGAGATGTGTATTGGCAGGGGCGTATGAATCAATGTTTGCTTGCAATCAAAGCGTCGTCACCCTCATGATGATGAAATCTGGTCCAGAGACAGCTCAGTGTTTGTGATGCCGAACAGAGGCGCGTTCTTCCTGGCCCATTGGCGAGCGAGGATGGAAGCTGCCGGTCCAAAGTTAGCAATCTGCTTCCTTTTCCCGCTAAAACCTCTTCGTAGATGTCGGCTCACCCTTGAGGAACTTTTTGCTGGCATACTTCTTGAAGAATGCCTCGTGAACTACGGGACGGGCAAGGTAGTCAACCATCAGGTCAACCAGAGGCTGCACCTCGTGCTTGTCGTACCCAGCGTAGTAAGCAAGTATCTCATCCTGTAGTACTCCAGTTAGCGACATGGCCACGCACCTTCCTCCTAGAGAACGCGGCGTGTAGGCTTACCCAGGGACCGCGGTCCAGCATCATGCGAGCCAGGTACATGGCAGCGGCGGCACAGTGACTCGGCCGGAATGACATGAAGCGATGGTCGAGGAGGCTAATCTCTATGAGATACTTCCCAATTGTGCGAGACTGGATGTCATAGTTGTCCGCCTTCGACACGCGGCGAAGGAAGTTCATGGGATTGGGGTAGCTCAGGTCATAGTTGAGAGTGCTGAGCAGGAATCGCTCTGCGGACAAAATCTCGGCTTCACTAAAACCGTTGTCGGTAATGCGCTTGAAATTTTCGACATGAGGTGACAAAACCTCCTCGTACTTGGACGCGATGAACATGGCGGTGATGCCAACAAGCTGAAGGCGGTCAAGCTGAACAACCTTGGCCGAGAGGAAGCGATCAATAATATTGACGGCAAGGAAAAGAGTTTCTGGTAGCAAGTGGAATCTCGTATGGACTTCAATGAGCCAGTCAATGAGGATACCACGCGTCTTCCATTCAAGATCGTCTTGGTGGGACATGTAGTCGGGGTTGGGGATAGAGCGGCATTCAAGATCGCGCAGATATTCAAAAATCTCCGTGGCATATTCAGCAACCATGAGAGGGTCATCCCAGTCATCCTCCTCAATCACCCTGATGCCCGCGGGCGGAGCCACCTTGTCTTCCTCATCCACGATTTGGTGTTTTATCTGGGCGGCGGGTGCGTGGTTCTCATCACGGACTAGGTCCGCCGATTTGTGAGTGTGCGCCTTTTTCCTGAGAGGCTGGGGCTCTCCGGTAACACTGTCTTCTTGGTCTTTGTTGCCGATGGACGCGACCTTGCGCTTCGGTCCAGCACCTATGGCTCCTGAGCCACCGCGTCTGGGTTCGGGCTTGCCCAATTCCTTGACGCCGACGGTGCTGCGGGCGGTGGCGGTGCGAGTCGTGCTCTTCTGAATACCAGTGGGATGGGAAGCCTTGGAGACGAGCCCAGGCTTACCACCCGCCTTCCTGCCTTCAGCAGCCTCCGACTTATTGACGTTGCTGACATCGCCGAGTGCAGCACGTTTCCGTTGGACACCAGCGTGGCCAAGATTGGCCGTCGACTTTTTCGGCTGCAAAGCACTCTTTGTCGGCATGGCGAGCTCGTCCACGTTGAGAGCGGCGGCCTTGGCTCGCGTAAGACGCGTCGAGCTGTTCTCGTCGTTCTCGCCTGACACGAGACGTTGACGGCCAGTACGTGTCTGTGCAGCCACAAAGGCCTTGGTGTCAGCAAGTTCCTAGCCCATCTCGGCAAGATTGCCTACAATTGTTCGGGCGGAAACCATGTGTGGGCTGGACTTACACCGGGAGGCATATTACAGTCTAGTGTATATACTAGATGCTATACATGAGAGCCAGAGGCCGAGCTGCAGAGCAAACCAGAGCAAGAACAAAACGGTCAGCCGTCAACGCGTCGAGAGGAGAAGGAGAAGGAGACGAAAAAAGTCGGGGAACGTGCGAGAAAAGTAGCTTCCAGCTGAGACACTAGGAGAGAGATTCGCTGCCCTACCTACCTCTGGTTCCAAGACAAATATAGTCCGACACAAGGCGCGATTGTAATGCTCTGGCGGGAAATATGCAGCCCAAAACTGTACAGCGTATTAGGGGAAGCACCCGGGAATGGATAACGGCGCGCTGAAGGAGTAGAAAAGATAGAGAGGGCCGAGAAGACGGGAAGGACCGGACAGCAGTAGAGGTGTTTGTGTCGAGGAAGACAAGTTGTGAGGGCAGACGAGAAGTGTTTTGAGGAGCGGAGCAGCAGGGGAGGCAGAGACGTGAGGTGGGCCTGTCGCGGATGCCCGTCGAGGTACGTACCTCCCGACCAGATGCGGCGCGGCTCGCGACGTTGGTTGCCAAGGGTGCTCCGTGTGTGCACTCCGTACCCCAGGAGGAAAAAAAAATTAAAATAAAGGGAAGAGTGAGAGAGAGAGGGAGCTGGGGCGATGTATGGATTACTGCTGCTATGAAAGAGTACAAAGCGTGATTCTGGCACGCAGTCGGCAGCGAGCTCTTGTATCGTGTTGGAGAGTCGCCGAGCTGACCCAAGCCCAGTCCGTGTTTGTCCCACCGTTGCCGCGGGCGATGGCGACGGAGTCGTTTGTGCACTTTCAAGGGATGGGCTGTGGACTAGTATTCATATGAACGGGGGGGTTTTTGATGTGAGAAATTGTTCAAGCCAGCCCGGCGGATCACGCAAGGGCGGCAATGGTTTCTCTGGACGAGGCAAGAAGATGCTGCGTCCTCAAGATACATTTGCCCAATGTCGTGACAACAACAGCAGACAGCAGCACAAAAACAACAAACAACAGGGCGCCTGTGACTAAACAGCGAGAAACATACACTTTTACACTCGTATTAGTTACTGAGGAACCGACGACTAACTACTCCGTACTCCGTACACCGCACAGCAATATACACACACACCACTTGAGTACTTTGGAATATGGCCGTCCATCCATGCCAACGATTTGCACTAGCTTGTGGAGGTGCAAGCCGCAGCTGGCGACTCACAACGCGCCGACTGGAGCCTTTGCGCGCACGGAGAGAGCCTGGTTGGCTGGGTACGTACCTGCGCTAGCCCTCTCGAGCAGCTCCTGCTCGGCTGTAGCTACCATCCTTGTGTCAACAGTAGCAACCGCGGGGCAACGGCCCGTTGATTGGAAGCGTGGCCGCCGTTCATCTCGCGCCGCTGCACACGCATGTGGCTGGTCGCGCGCGCCCTTCACGACGCGGCATGCCGCGGCTGGTGCTCCGCGCGATGAATGTGGCTGGTGCTAGGCCGTGGCTCACCCACCTCCATGTCCACTTCGGCAAAACGTTCTCCAGTCTCCCGATGGAAATTTCAATGTGGGACGACGAGAATCACCGACTTAAAGTAACGGCGACACCAAATCGACGACACCTCAGTTGACCGAGGCGCTGGCCCTTTCCACGACGCCCGTTTCCAACTTTCACGGCGTCGAGGCACGACCCCAAGCCTTTGTTGCAGCTCAGCCATTGGCGCGGGACTACGTGGACTGTTGCTTCTCGACCAATGCCTGCAACTGCGGTCCCTCGTTAGGCTTGTCTTGGCCATTTAAGAACCTTCTTCTTCTTGTTTGTCTTTTTTTTTTTTTTTCCGGATTCGACTGTTGACCAACAGTCCATCTCGCTTCTTCTCTCATCTCAGTCGAACCCCATACACCGAAGCTCAAACACATCTCTTTCGTCTCTCTTGATCCAGAATGATCCGCCAACGATTTCCGCTCTCCGCGGCCACCAAAGCCTTGCAGCGCCTGACATCAAGTCAATACGCCACACGTGCGTATGCGACGTCCAAGTCGTCAGACGGCTCCAACGATGGCGGCAAATCTCGCGCATCTCTCACGAGTGCCACAGAAACTCGAGGCTCACAGTCCGTTACGCTACGAACGTATAAACCCAGGACACCCGGCGTTCGACATCTAAGACGTCCCGTCAACGACCACCTGTGGAAAGGCCGGCCCTTTCTCCCGTTAACGTACCCCAAAAAGGGCCAAGGCAAGGGCGGGCGAAACGTGCATGGGCGCATCACCGTGAGACACCGAGGAGGTGGTGCCAAGCGGAGAATCCGCACACTTGACTTTGAGCGGTGGAGGCCAGGTCCGCATCTGGTAGACCGAATCGAGTATGATCCCGGACGAAGTGCACACATTGCATTGGTCACAGAGAAGGCGACGGGACGAAAGTCGTACATTCTGGCTTCAGAGGGCCTTCGGGCCGGTGACATTGTCCACAGCTACCGCTCAGGCATCCCGCAGGACCTGCTGGACAGCATGGGCGGCGTCATTGATCCCGGTATCCTGGCTGCGCGAACAGCGTTTCGTGGCAACTGCCTGCCCATGCACATGATTCCCGTTGGCACGCAGGTCTTTGCCGTGGGCTCTGCTGCGAAGCGCGGTGCCGTTTTTTGCCGCAGTGCCGGAACCTCGGCCACGGTGGTGAACAAGAATGAGGAGACGCGGGACGACGGCACCAAGATCATGACAGGCAAGTATGTTGAGGTGCGTCTCCAGAGTGGTGAGGTTCGTCGGGTCAGCAAGAACGCCTGCGCAACAGTTGGCGTTGCCAGCAACGTCCACCACCACTACCGACAGCTCGGAAAGGCTGGACGAAGCCGATGGCTGAACATTCGACCGACGGTCCGTGGTGTGGCCATGAACAAGGGTGAGTTGCCGTATCGATTGCTGAGACATTAGTACAAGCTGACGACGCAACAGTTGACCATCCTCACGGCGGTGGTCGTGGAAAGTCCAAGAGTGACCGAAACCCAGTAACACCATGGGGTAGACCTGTACGTATCGGCATCAAGTCATGTTGCCAGTCTCCTCGGCAGTGTCGTGTTTATGGACTAACTAATCATGCAACAGACTAAGAGCGGTTACAAGACGCGGCGCACGCACAACGTTAACAAATGGGTTGTGACGGCCCGGCCTCGCAACCACGGCAAGCGACGAGACAAGCGATCATCAAAGGAATAAGCGGATGAGAGAGGAGGGTCGAGGCGGGCGGTCAGGTCTCGGGAGTGGACAAGCACAAAAAGCACCATGTTGTAAAAGGGGAAAAGGGACAGAGAGCATACGGAAGAGCTGTGTATACCAGGATGGGGGTCATTGTAACTGACTGTACTACGTAGATGATATAGACAAGCCAAGCGAGACGAAGTGTCATGGTTGTGATTGGATCCGTCATGACGTCCCCCTTGATCAGGAGCATATGTGATAGTGCCGAATTGCAAACCCGTCCGGTGATGTAGTCTATTGACCTTGATCCACGGTGGCATTATCCACCAAGATACGGCTTCCCGGCCGGTCATTGCAGCACGCACATTTCGGACGGGAATAGAGCTCGTGCGTACCAAGTCATCTGCATGAGTACTTGAGCACTATATACCAAAGTACTCAAGTGCCTGGGTATCTCTGGTAACTGGCGTCTTCGGGACTCGGAGTTGAAGCCTGTTATCTGCACACTGCACCGGCAATGTTTGCACCACTCATCAAGAAGTCAAGACTGCACACTCCGCCAGACCTCACCGCACAGGCAGATTGCGCAACGGGTCTCTCTCGCCGCCGCCCCCGGACGAAGCGAGCAGAAGCAACCAAGCTCATGACGGATTCACGGCCAAGCCCGCACTCGGCACTCGGCGCTCGGCGCTCGGCACTCGGCACTTGGCACGCGGCATGGGCACTGGACAACTCGTTCGGAGTCGTGACGCTTCATCGTCCGACCAAACCCACGAGGCTGATTTTGTCGCCACGAAAACGAGGTGAGGTGCTCGACGCTAATTCTCACTTCTATTTTTACGGCCCCCCCTTCCCCGCAGTACGCCTGGTTTCATCTTTCAACAGGGAAGGCATTCTTCAATCAGGGGGGTTGAGCTCACGTCATGATGCCGAGGCTGCGGCTGTCGTATTACGAACCAGGATTGCCCCTGACCTGGCGGACAACTCCAAATGTTGGCTTGGCATCAGCCGCACGACGCGCCATAATACATGCCTGTTTCCAGCGGTGTCAATGCCACGGCAGGGATGGCGGTTCTTTCGAATCAGAGGCTCCGAACTGACCCCTGTTGTATGCAGATGAGATGGAATACATGCCTACTCCGTACGAGGCTACGAGTACGCAAGTCCATGCATACGACGACTACTCCGTGCGGCGTGGATGGGACGTGTGTGCTGTGTGTCTTGGATGGAGCAGTCGGACTGGATTGAATCCCCCCCCTGAAATCCTACAAACTTGCTTCTCCACCGTGGCGCGGCACCCGAAGCAGCAACGGTTGGGCGGCAGTGTGATTTCGATTCGGGATCTTATTTGCCGACCGGTCTGGGGTCTGAAAGTTCTGGATGGAGTCTGGGGTCTGATACTTATTGTGAAAGGGTCCCGACTGATGCGTACCGGAAAGAAAAGAGAAAAGGAACAAGTAAAAACCAAGGAGGACAAGACAAGTCAAGACAAAAAAACCACCACCTGGGTACGTGTATAGCAGGCTCTATCTGGTCTCTGCCTCTTTCGCAAGCTCCCGTGACCTTTGGCGCCCTTGACCATTGGGCATTTGCCAACTCGGCTCCTTTCTACATACCGCAGAGCTTTCGGCCCCGACGAGTCGAGGACCGTGTGGTGAGTCGTGAGTCGTGACGCCAGCAACCCCCGTCCACGAGTTACAACACAGACTGCGCCTCGCAATCCTCCGGTCGGCGCCAAAGCATCTATACTACCGCACGATTGGCTTTTGAACTAAAAACTAAGCTCTAGACCCAAAGTTCGGGCTGGAACTGGTCTTGACCAGCCGTCCTGCTACTTGCGCAGCATAGCCACTCGCCGCCAGCCTCCGCCTCCAACCTCGCAACCTCGCAACCTCCGAGCAAACGACCAACGACACATGTTGACGACATCAGACCCTGTTTCGCCCCCTTTTCCCTCTTTAATGCCCCAAGGCATCATCAACCCGTTCCACACACTCTCTGCGTTTATCGAAACCCGTCCGCGCCCACCACCACCACCGCCGCCCGCAAACAACAAACCCTTGGGTGACGGCCAATGTCTGAATACCAAAGAATGGCCCACTCAGGGTCTTCTTCCGCCGGCAGCTTCTCCGTGAAGCTGCTGGCCTCGTACGCCCTGGACTGGATCGTGCTGGTGGTCATCACCGTCGTGGGCGGCTTCCTCGGGCGTATTGAGCCCAACAAGCGGCCCTTTTCTCTCGACGACCCCAACATTTCGTGCGTGCTCACCCTCCCACCCGCCGGCGCTTGCGTGACGTGGGCGCACAAGATGAACCCGTGCAAAAGCTAACCAAGACACACGCACACACACGTGGTATGCGTACAGGTTCCCCTTTGCAGACAAGGAAACCGTCCCGTCGTGGCTCCTCGTCGTCCTCTGCGCGCTGCTCCCCGCCGTCGTCATCTTCCTCGTCTCCTTCATCCTCATCCCGGGCAGCACGGTGCCCAAAAACACCAGCCTCGCCCTCGTCTGGAAGCGCAAGGTGTGGGAGCTGCACGTCGGCTGGCTCGGGCTCCTCATGGCCGTCGGCTCCGCCTTCTTCTTCATCAGCGGCATCAAGAACATGTGCGGCAAGCCGCGGCCGGACCTGCTGTCGCGGTGCGCGCCCGACCTGGCCAACGCCGCGCGCTACGTCGTCGGCGGGCTCGGCCGGGACGAGGCCGCCCCGTCCGCGACGAGGCTCTACTCGGGCGACATTTGCAGGCAGACGGACCGCAAGAAGCTCGACGACGGCTTCCGCAGCTACCCCAGCGGGCACGCCGCCGCCGCCGCCGCCGGCCTCATCTACCTGTCGCTGTTCCTGGCGAGCAAGCTGGCCGTGACGCTGCCGTTTGCGGTGCCGTGCCCGGCCGCGCCGCTCGACGACTCGATGCACGGCGCCTTTCCGTCGCGCGCCGCCGCCGCCGACCACCCCGTCTCGCTGGAGCCCTCGCGCGGCAAGCTGAGGCTCCTGAACCGCAACGCCCAGTACAACACGCGCCTCCAGTCGCTCAGGCGCCAGGCCGCCGCGCCCCCCGTCTACCTGCTCGCCGTCACGCTCGTGCCCCTGTGCCTGGCCATCTTCATCTCCGCCTCGCGCTGGTTCGACTTCCGCCACCACGGCTTCGACATCCTCTTCGGCTTCATCATCGGCACCGTCACCGCCATCTTCAGCTTCCGCTACTACCACCTGCCCATCATGGCCGGCGCCGGCTGGGCCTGGGGTCCGCGCAGCGACGACCGCGCCTTCTGGGCCGGCGTCGGCCGCCTCGGCTTCGCCGGCGACAACCTCGACGACGACCACCCGCCGCGCATGGAGCCCCCCGACCTCGGAGAGTCCGGCGACGCGGACGTCCTCGGTCCGCGGGGGGGCTCTGCTGCCGCTGGCGCTGGCGCCCTGCGTCGCGGCGATCGTCCCGCGCCCCTTCACTTCCACGACGTCGAGCTGAGCAGCATGAACCGAGGGCACCAGCAGCCGCCGTACCCGCAGGGCGCGTAGGGCGATGCTGCCAACTGCCGAGGCGACGAGGCAACGAGGAAACAAGGCGGCTGGGTGCAGGAAGCCTGGGCTGGGCATTCATTCATCAAGCGGAGTTTTATTTGTTTCGTTTCTTTTAGGTTTTGCAGAACTTCTAGATG
This sequence comes from Metarhizium album ARSEF 1941, assembly GCF_000804445.1. Taxonomy (NCBI): domain Eukaryota; kingdom Fungi; phylum Ascomycota; class Sordariomycetes; order Hypocreales; family Clavicipitaceae; genus Metarhizium; species Metarhizium album. Next base: position 559,959 of record NW_024467581.1, on the reverse strand, counting down.
CCGCGAGTGCTCTGTATCGAATGTGGATTCATGTAAATTTGAGCAGTGGATTTACTCGTCCCCTTGCAGTCGCGCGACGCGCGCACACACACACACACAAAGAGACGGAGCGTGAGAGTGAGAGAACGGGTTCACCCTGCAACGAAACGCTTCGTGAGCCTTTATTATCAGATCCTATTCAAAAGCCAGCAACGCTAAAAGAAACCCCATGGTCATCCCTTTCCCCCCGC